>NW_020291509.1:53378-319124 GCF_003184765.1 Aspergillus aculeatinus CBS 121060
ACCCCCACACCAATCTTCCATATTTTTTTGAGGGGTTGGTTCGGCTGCTAATATCGCCAATGTAGCATTCAACGCCTTCTCCCTCCTCCTCTTCTGCGGATCCATCGACCTCGATACCACGGGGCGCGGGTTGATCGTCGACGGGTGGTTGCGGCTGCGTGGCTGGGCGCGCATCGGCGTCCTCGTGTCCCGGTTGCGCATGATGCTGGACGAGGTGATTGCCGGCCGGATCGATCAGCCTACTTCCGGGTCTGGGTCTGGGTCTGGGGGTGTGAGCGGGCCCCTGGCGGACCAGGTGATCGAGGTCGTGAAGAGGTTGGTCGAGTTTAATGGGTTGGATCAATGAATTCCCATTTCCATTTCCGTCTTTCTGAGCGGGCTGCGTGCTGCAGACATTGGGTTAATGTCTGATTATCTTCTTTCTTGGATAAGATATTGGCTAGATAGCTAGATACATAGATACATAGATGAGTCGGTTGGCAAGGGACTCGGCTTGCTTTGCTGGGTGATTTGTTTGGGTTAATTCTAGAAGAGAGGTCGTTGTACCATAGCAAGGAGGAGGTAGAGATTGAGGGAGGTCTATGTGAGCCCCTGGGGTTGGGTATACTGACCGTGTGCCGGAAGGACAGCTGGTTTCAATGACAACGCTTTGTACTAGCCCCAAGCCTAGAAACTAGATTTATGAGGTCAAGATACGCACGCCACTGCAGCATGTAAAATAAAAAAAAAGTAAGATTCATTTTCATTAATACCTGCGCCATAATCCTGGATGATAATCCGTCGAGCGGGAAGAAAAGGAGAAGAAAAAACGAAGTGTGCCGCGTAAGAGAAGGAAAGGACAAACGTCATTCCAAAATCCGTGACAGAAGAGAGAAAAGGAAGATAGGAAAGGGAAAATTTCATCGTGCGTGACACTCTTTGACATCGTGTCGTCGGGTCACTGTCCATGAGGGACCAAAACATGCCGGAAACGTAATCATCACGAGGCGGCATGCCATAGCATAAGAAGAGGAGTGATGACGAAAAGACAAAGGAGAGGAACAAATGGGCAGAACCTGAAGGAATGGCAGGTTTCAGGAAGAAGAAAAAAGAGATAACTAGCCATCGATTCCATGAACTCCCGAGCCTGGATGTGTTGCGCGGATTTCATGTCATCCGAATCATTAGATCAATACAAAAATCAAAAGAACTCCGCCTTCCCTTGGTATCTGATATCCTGACCCTGTGGTCAGTTTTTCTTTTTTGTGGGTTCTAAAGTCCAATGTGCATAACTTGGGACATCGCCCCTAGTCCATTGATTAAAGTGTAAGGAAATGTAAAGAGTGAAAGAAGGAATCAAGAGTTCTGGCCAGTAGCACGTGGTGTGGGTCGATTGATTCCCTGTATGGTGGTTCGGCGCTCGACTATCGAAGCATGAGCCTGATTGGGGACCTAGGTAAGGAATGACACTAAATGTTGACTTTCTTGCAATAGTGGCCTGCTTCGAGGGTTGAGTTCCGGCGGAAAACAGAAGTGTCTTTGTGGTTGTCAGGAAGAAGAAACCCTCGCTTCATTTCGGCCTCGACGAAGAGAGAAGCGCGTTTGTACCGCTTGTCAGTATACTTCTCGTAGATCGCGGCATGGTGTTTGCTAGGCCTCTCGCAGCACTCCATCATGAGCGAAATGAGAGGCAGAAGCTGAGAGTAAGTATATCCTGCATAGTGGGTATGGGCGGGTGTCTAGACGTGCTTGATTAGCATCTCTCACGCGTGTCAAAAAAGCGGTAGTCTTACCCAGTCGCCCTTTCTCAGCATCAGTCTAGCCAAACAATGAGCTCCCGCTGCAACAAAGCTAGCAGGGCTGCCAACGAAGCGTTCGTCCATGATGGTGATTTCCAGAAAGTACTTGGCGAGAGTGCGCGTCTCCAGATCATAATCGTCGGCTTTGCTGATGCGGCGCAGGAAACTCATCGGGCCAGGGCATCCCAATTCAAACTGCAACATGCTCAACATGAACCATTCGGCTTTCAGGATCTCGTCTGCAGAGTAGCCGCCGTCGACCATGTAGACAATCTCCTGAATGGACGGGCAGTTGATCTCTTCATACTTAGCAGCAATGAAGATCGCAGTGGCGCCCACCAATTGAAGTTTGTTAAGAGAGACAATCTTGCAGGACAGGAACCGGTCAATGTAATTGACGCAAAGGAAGAGGGTCTCAGGCAGCAGCGAGAACCGATGGTGGACTTGCACTAGCCAGTCCATGAGAACGGAGCGCATCGACCACTGGATCTCGGCCTGGTTGTCCATGTAATGCGCATTTGGCAATAACTTGATCTATACATAGCAGGTATTGTTAGTGACTTCCTCCTTGTCAATTGCGTTTTAAACAAGGGGTCCATACCTCTTGCTCTCTCATATACTCGAAAATTTCCTCACTGTACTCCGCAACCATACTTGTGTCCCAGAACTCATCTTCAATATCTTCCTCTGTTCGCGTAGCTTCGACAACTTGCTGTGCAAGGGCTAATTCCCGTCGGACTTGCTGGGTGTACTTAGGGAACAGGACCGTCGTAGCGCCGCCGGTGGTGTTCTCGCCACGCGAACGATAAGAGCGAGCCGTGATGTATCCATCATCGTCCTCATTCTCCTCCTCTTCATCGTCCCAATAATCCTCAAATTCAGCCTGTGCCGGTTGGCGATCATGGGTGACGTGAGAGCTTGAGACAGATTCGCGGTGAGACTTGGTAGCAGGATCAGATATATCGTGGCCTGCAGGGCCAACTTCCTCGCGGATTTCACGACTCTCCCTCACACCTTGCACCTCACAAACGTCATCATCAAGCTTGGAGGATTCTTTGTCATCTTTTACCACTGCAGAGGTAACGACAGCGTGCTCTTCCAATTCTCCCACTACAGGATCCTGGACTTCATCTGATTGGGTTTCTTCCTTTGCGCCATCTTGCTTCGCAGGGGCAATCGGCGCATGTGCAAGGGAAGGCTCACCTTTTCCTTGCTTCGCTTCTTTCTTGGTTTCCTTGGATGTGTTTTCGCATTTTTCGGCTTGTGCCTTGGATGTGTCCTTGAAGATAGTGGCCCGCTTGTTCAGGGTCTTGCGTGTATTGGCAGCCTGCTTCGACGGCTCGACGGACTTCGCATGAGCGACATTGGTGACATTACTCAAGATTCCCTTCATCCCCCCTGGGCGTTGGGCCGGTTGTGCTAGGACAGTGGACCTCTTCTCAATGACCACCGAGGGCTTCTCGGCAGCTTTGGACTGCTTCCTTCCAGCAAGGGATGCGTCGTCGCGGCTGGCATTGACGGGCTTTGACGTGTTGCTGACATCTCCAAAGGCCGCTCGCTTGGTGGTAGGCTTCGAAACGCCGTTCTGATAGAGGGCCGACAACGCAGGGGTCGATTTGTTCTGCTGGTGGATGGTCTTGCCGGCTACGGCAGGGAAGGGGGCATTTTCGTCGCCGCGAACGCGGATTCTCTGGGGCTATGGAAGTAAATCGTGATTAGCTCTGATATTGAGGCTGGCGCGACTTTGTAGAAGATTTATCAAGATGTCCTTCGCTGCATGGGCGCGTGGGTAAAGTGCGCACTGAGGACAACATATGGCCGACAAGGTGATCGACGCTATCGAAGAGGAACAACGAAAAGACGATAACGTACCTTTGCATCCATGGTGAACTTGAGTCAGCGTTCACTTTTGAGCCTCCAGAACTCGACGTGGGTTGTGGATGGGACTTGGGCTGTTGTTGTTTACTTTCTCTGCGCTCTGCGCAGGAGCAGTTTTGTTGCAGCAGCAGCTAAAGTTATACTAAGAGCGGCCCCAAACAAACAACAACAGCAACAACCACGCCAAGACCAGGTGCAGAGAAAACGAAGGATTAATCCAGTGATGACCGGGACAAAGGACAAGCACTGGATTGGCACGAGGCTTTTCTGGAGCAAGTTATAGAAAAGTTCAGAAAGACTTTGAAAAAAAGCGACGACGAAGGAATCCAGAAGGAAGGGAAGGGAGAGGAGGGCGCGACCTGGGACAGGGCAGGGCAGGGCAGGACAGGACAAAAACACAGGTGGAGGCGGAGGAGGCTTGAAGACTGCTGAGGGAGCAACAGCAGCACTAATTGGAATTAGTTCAGCCGGTTGGATGGCAACCGTGGACGTGACTGGACAAAGGGCAGTATTACCCAAAACGGTCACTTCCTTACTTGGTTACCGTCAACAACCACCGCTATGCTTATGTCATCCCAGGATACCTTAACTTAGTTAGAAGATTGCTGCAGTTTGTCTCGTTTGTCTGGTTTGTCTGCCTCCCAAGCCCATGTGACATCACTCAGCGCGTCTTCCCGCTAGCACTTCATTTCTCCTCCACCCCGAAATCTCGCGATCCGTCGATATATAATGATATTCCCAGCCAGCAGAATTATCACCAGAACGATGCGATTCTGCTTCTGAATTACATCAATGCATTCTTGCTTTTGGCGGGTGTGGGCAGGGGCTGAACTATGCGCAGGCGGGGGACGCGCCGGGCGACACGAAACTGTCCGCTCGGGAACGCGAAGCCACGTGATCAGTGCGGGCGCTACGCTCCGCCATTTCGCTCGGTCATTTGAGGCTGGAGGTCGCAATGGATAGAGGCCGATGAGCACGCCTGTTGGTTGTGGCTACAAGGCGCAAAAGGTTCTCCGTGGGGTTGCTCATACAAGACCGAACACCATTTCAGAGATCTTTTCGAAGACGTCGTATAAAGAGGCAGGAAGAGGGAGAAGAAGGATTGAGGGGTGGGGGAGGAATGGCCTGTGCGATCGAGATCAGAGCCAGCGCATAGTAGGAATGAGTGATAGATAGTTAGATGGTGAACGACCGAGACGGGGAAGAACAATGAAGGCAGCGTCAATGACTTGAATAAACCCAGGTTTCTCACTGGTTTTACAAGTTTTGTCTTCCCTGTCTCTGGGAGTTCAGTTTTGCTTCGGCCTTGTTCTCTGGTTCCCGTTTACACCCGTGCAAATGCCAACGTCGCCAGGAAGCCACGGTGGGACGCGGATCCGGCGCTGCCTATCATGATACGGGAGGGAGGATCAAGTGGTGGAGGGGAATCAATCCTCGTCTGCTCAATCGCCGATCGCGACTGTAGGAATCGGTCTTACAGAGTACAAGGGTTGCGCCTTTTCACACAGGTGACAGAATTGAGGGGAAAGTATCCACATAAATAAGCTCTTGTTGAATCAACCTAGAACAAACGGAGGGAAGGTCGAAGAAGAAGAAGAGGACGAAGAAGCAGCAGCAGCAGCAGCAGGAAAAGGGAACAGCTGATGTTTTGAGGTATTGCGAGCGACCCGAAGCGGACTATTGAATGAGCGCAAAGTTTCGGTGTGGGCAAAGGACAACAACAACAATAGTCGGCGTTGCAGGACGAAAGTCACTCAATCCTTTCTTTATTCGGAGTTTATTGATTGACTCAATGAGACAACCAGAGAGGAGCCCCGCCGAGCGAACCCCCCCCAATTTTCTTTCCATCCGAGAAACACTACAACAATCAACTAAATATCTACAGCAAACATTTGATTCTTCAGTCTCTTACCACTTGCTATTTCCCCTACTTCCTCCTAATCATCTGCAGTTAGAAACTCGAGAAGAAAAGTCCTCCTGGATGGTGTCTATGTGACCTATAATCATAACCTTACTTGTTAGGGTGTGGGCTGCTGCACAGCACTGCACCTGCTCCAAATTCCTTCCCCCCCCCACTCATCCGGCTAACCACATCGTTGCGCCGGTTGGTGGTGGCTCGGAGTTGCTCGTCTCTGTGTCTGATTTTGCGCTTTACATTCATGCTTTCTTAGCCGCTTCAGATTTCTCCTTCCCCAATGCGATTCCCCAAGGTTCTCCAAATCATGAGTAATGACTAATAAAGGCAAATGTATAGCTCGACCTTGCGAAGCCACCGTGAATCGAAAGAGAAGGGAGTAAGTACCTTTGGGGAGGATGACGGAACTGATAGAGAAAATGCGATGTCGCACCGGGACCTGCAGACTGACTGGGAAACGAATGGTCACTGGATGGAAAGAGAGACGACCGGATAGACACACTCTACCCGCGGATAGAACGCATTGACATACATACAGTAATTTAGTAGTGAAGGAATGTTAGAATCCTGGAGAGGGGAGGGGAGGGGATGGGGGAAAAGGTCGATGGATGACTTGTGCCTACCCGACGGTTGGTGAAGGACAATCCCTCGTCCGTTCATCCATTCATTCATCCATCCATCCATCCAACCTTACGTAGTCCATGCTGGCCGATGGAGGGAGGGAGGGGTAAAGAAAGGACAAGCCTGGACAGGCGCAGATCATGAAACGAGGCAACAATTGGGCGTGATCGCTGGTCGGTGCTGTTGGCCTGGAGCCAGAGCCAATAATGCCCCCATCATCTCCATCTTTGTCCCTCTGTTGCCCCATTCCCTTTCGTTCATTCCACCGGTTCCATCAATCAGTTCAATCCACATGCTTGTAGTTGACAGACTGGGGTAGAAAACGATGAAGATGAAGAAGGGAACGATGGTCGCATCGCTCGCTGCCACCCCAGGTCTGTGGCCCATGAATCGAGAGCTCCGGGCGGGAATTTCAGCCCTGCATGTCTGAGTAAAACCCGTTTCCCAGTGGGAGAAGCGAAAACAACGAGGAACAATCCGGATCGCACTGGCGCAATGAGCGACGGGGCTGATCGCATTGTGTGGATTTTGCGATAGGATCTCCTTCTCTTCGCCCAGTTTGCGCCTGTCGGATTTATCGTGTGGTTTTGAACATCAATCATGAGCAAAAGAACGAAGTCTGGCGGTGACTTCAAACCGGATCATTTTCCTTTGGGGATCGCAGCTGGACCATGTCTGGTGGTGACCGGGATGTGATTCGGGGGTGTCATTCGACGTGGCCGCGCTGAGGATGTGCCAGCCAACCCGACGCCACTCCGCTTTCTTTCCCTCGAATTGTTTCTACCTCTCCGTTTGTGTCGTGCGACGAAGAGTTGTATTTATCAAATTCGAGTAGGAGCTAGTCACTACACACAGATTATCTACGTAATTAAGCTATATGCGAAAATTCTCGTGCCACTCTCGACATGCTTATGCCCAAAGACGGAGATCTGCGGAAGGTGGAGGTGGAGGAGGAAGGCGCTGTCAGTTTGCGCCAGACCCGGGCTGATGGCTCAACCACCCGAATGCCTTTCGCACGCTCTGGCCCATCTTCTGTTTGTCTACAGTTCAGAATAAGACCGTTATTCTAGAGATACAGGGATTGCGACTCATGGCGAAGGAGATTAAAGACCGCCTGGGACGTCCGACGGTCGCAAGAGAGCAGTCAATGTTCCCCGTAAACGCCGCCGTATCCGGGCCGTAGACGGAATGCGATCTGGGACTTTTGCGATGCAATAGACCAACGCGCATTTTACAATGTGGAAAATATAGAAGATAAATAGACTCAATTAAGTGATATAATGACCTTGAGATCGTTTGTGAGTCGGCGATAATAAAAATCTATGGAAAGGGGGGGAAATAAGAGACGTATGTGGTCACCGACCCCAGTACGTAGCTTGCTGAAGTGGTGTGGGTGAAACCACTTCTGGGTTGTCTTTCAGTCGGCTTCTCCCTCTTCTTGTCTCTCTCTCTCTCCTCTTCCTCCCTCCTCCTCCTCAACCCTCTTTCGACAACTCAACCTTCGACTTCGTTCGCCCATCGCCCTTCCGCCCCTCATCCTTCCTCGATTTTTGGGTGCAGTATCTATCTGGTAGGTTCTTCTTGATCGTATTATTCTCTTTATTTGTGTTCGCGGCTTGCAGCATGGGGTGCTGGTCCGCTCTGTTCTCCTGACTCGCTTCGGCTCTGCGTGATGCCACCGCTGACATACCCAAGCGCTTGGTAGAACGACTCACCTCGCCCACGGCCCGACCCCCGACTCCCTCCTCCCATCGCCATCGCTATCCTTCCTTCTTCATCCTGTCGGATCTGGTACATGGGTGCGACTCTGGATAATTCAATTTGACCTGTCATCGGTGTGTCATTAATCCTCTTCCTCCTCTTCCGACCGATTCGGGTTGTTTCTTCCCTGCTTCTTCCTCAATGCCCACACCCATCTCTCCTCCCCCCCCCCTCCCTCCTCAAGTATGCAATCCATCAGGACTCAGCAGGCCTTGGAATACCATCGGCTTCCTGCCATCTTCTCTCTCACTGAAGACTTTCCAATCATCTGAATTCATCTGGAACACATTGTGCTGACATTCATACTGGTTTTCCTTTCAGCATCGATCGGTTTTTTCTCGCCTTTCCCGTCGCTCTCGGCTGTTGCGACTCGGGGTGTCCTCATCCCATCCACCACAACTCGGGGTCATCGATCCTGTCAATATAATCAATCGCGGGTGATCCATCTTTTAACCAGCCTCTCCTGGGTATACTGTTGTGGTAGGTTTGGATGGACTTTGCCCATACCCTCATATTCCCGTTTCTGCCTTTTCCCTCTTCCAACATCCGCCCACCCCCACTCATCCTATTCCCTTCCCATCCGGATCGATCCCATCCACCCCCAAACAAGAGCAGCCGGTTGATACGATCATCGATGTAGTAGCAGTGTGGTAGCACCCGCTTTTGGACCTTTCCCATCATGCAGGCTGTCTCGTACGAACAGCATGCGGCTCCTGGGGCGTCGCCTGCCTATAGCGATTATCGCTCGCCTCAGGAGCCTTCCCCCCGGAGCTCTGTGCCTAAGAACGTCGCCTTCGAGCTACTACTCGATGAGAACTCTAAGGTGCGGGCTCGCATACCTATGCGAGTCCAGATCTATCCCCATGATACCACGGATTCCATTGTGACCACGGTCAAGAACTTCTATGGGATTTACGATACCACTGCTAGCGGGGTCAGCTTTGAGGATGAACAGGGTATCACCCTTATTGCCAGGTATGAGAATCTCCGAAATAACATGACGGTGTACGTGCGAGTCATCCCCGTGCAAGCCTATACTGAAGGCTACGGGGACCGCTTCTATGGACACCTGCCCATGGACGCTCGCAAGCGCCCCAGTCTGGGAGAGCCTTTCCAGATGGCGCCGGCAATGCAGGCGGCGCACATGTTGGAGCATGGGCAGCCCCCATCTCGGCCAGCCTCCCGGCTCGCTCGGAAGCGCAGCATGTCGCCGTCCGGGCGCAGCCGTCGCAGCGCATCGCAGCACAAACAGTCATCGCGCGGGGGCAACAAGAGCAGAGGCTCCAGCACGCATGGCAGTTTTATGGAGGATGGAGGCTACAGCGACAGTGAGGGTGGCTATGGATCTGTCTCGGGCGCCAGGAAGCCTCGTAGTGAGCAGTTGGGTAGCTCAGATATCAGCATGGAGAACATCCTTCAAGATGGTCGCAGGAAGCGGCCCAAGTTTGAAAGCTCGGTAAGGGATACCATCAGACGTAGCCTCAATGCTTGGACAGTTGCTGATCATTGATTTCACATCCATATAGGAATTGCCGCTGTTCGCCCCCCCTCAGGTGCCCCTCACAACCTCCACTTCCTCCATCTCCCCTCAGCGCCGGTCGATCGGCCAAGAAGGAGCCGTCTCACCTTTTGCCCGCCCCACTCAGCGACCCTATAACTCCCAACAACAACAACAACAACCCCTTCTTCCTTCTCCTCAGAGCTATGGACACAATGAACAAGCGTATAGCCTTCATCAGGGCCAGAATTCTGTCTATGCTACGCCGATGGTTCCTGATCACGGACATCGCCTGCGCGACCGGGCCGCAACCCAATCATCGGGGCAGTACAGCAACAACTCGGCTGGTCGCAACACGGCCCACGGGGTCCTCCCTACGCCCGACCCAACCATCGCGAGCTGCATTTCCGATGAGGATGTGGCCATGCAGCTGATTCGTCTGGGCGATGCGTCAAACTTCTCGCATGGTCGCACATCTGCATCCACCCTGGATGATGCCTTCAGCGGTGCTGCGGATGCTGCCTCCTCGACTGGCGCCACCAGCGATGGTGACGAGTACAGCGAGGATGACGATGACGACGATGATGATCTGCCCTTGCGAACCAAGCAGAGGCTGGACTCCAGCCCAATGTTGCCCCCTGGTGCCATGAAGCGCACCCATAAGCGACTGGACGACATTCTGCCAAGCTTTGACAGTTCCGATGGCAGTTACGACGGCTACGATGATGAGTATCACCAGGAGGATGGACAGCATGATCACACCATCAAGAATGAGATGGACGATGATTCCCTTTATCACGAGTCGGCCCCCAAGTCTAAGAAGGTCAAGGTCCGCGCCGGTAGCACGACCTCGACCAAGGCCCGTGGGTCCAAGTCGGTACCGCGCCCGAGCAAGACAGCCAAGGCGACCACCAATGGTGCCGTGCGCAAGGCTAAACCGACTCCCACAGTGGTCACACAGAAAGCAGCGGTGTCGCCGGTCCTAGCTAGCCCAGCGCCTGGACGCAAGAGCTCGACCTCGTCCGTGACCCTTCAACATCAGCACCCTCACCCACTCGCTGCCGATGAAGAGGACCTGTCCACCAAGCCGCGTTGCCAGCGATGCCGCAAGAGCAAGAAGGGCTGTGATCGGCAACGCCCTTGCGGCCGATGCAAGGATGCTGGGATTGGCCTTGATGGCTGCATCAGCGAAGACGAAGGGAACGGTCGCAAAGGCCGCTACGGTCGTCACATGGGGGTTCCCGTGAAGAAGACCGTTGATTCTCCTCCCAACGGCGCCGAGGCTCAAACGCTGGTGACTACTGCCGTCCCCATGCCTTCTTTGTCGTTGTCGTCGTCTTCGTCATCGGCTGCTATCGCCGACAAGAACAAGAAACGCAAGCGCTAGACCTATCCTGTATCCGGCATGAGGATGACGGTCCTGTTGCTTTTTCTATCTCAGATACACATTCGCACCTGCACCTGTTTGTCCGAATATCGACTTATGAGCTGTGCCTGGATGGCTGCATTTCCGCAAACATATTTTACCTTTTACCTTTCAACATAGACGAGTGGAATTATCTGTGTATCGCATTTTTCCCCTCCTTTCATAACCTTGACCCTGTACCGTTGGCCTTCCATCCTGAAGTCTGTCCCTCTTGTGCGCAGTAGCTCGCACTTCTACCTCGGTAGGAGTGGGTGACTCTGCGACCGCTCGGACGGCTCCTTTGGGTGCGTCGCTCATTCCAACCTCAACCTTCCACCCACCACCTACATTACACCCACGCTCCCTCCGACTATCGACTTCACCACCTCGCATCAACTCGACGAGCTCCGAGCTTTTGTCACGGTCCCTCACATCGTCATGCTTGTCCCATTACACTCTGCATTCCATTCAATAGTTCTAGCGATTGAACTGAGCGGGTTGATTGTGCTTATTGTGTCGTGTTCTTTTGGCGTTATCTGCAGCTGAATTTGATGCGGCCCTGTGGGGTGCCTGGTCGCCTTCCACCTCTCATTACCGTGCGATGATTGTGCCAATGTATCTGGATTGATTGGTTTTGTTGTTTTGAATGGCTGAGTCATTATTCGACTGATCTGGTGGAGACGGAACAATAACTGTCTGGTCTAGGGTGATCGAATAAGAAATATATGTTTCAGATGAGGATCTATGCAGATACAGTAGACCTGACCAGGACTTGACTCGGTGGCATTCAATGTTTCGCGATCAATTTATTAGCATATGCAGTCTATTGATGACAGGTTAACTTCTCATTCAGCTTAAAGTATAATGTTTAGTTCCTTTATTCACCAAGAACAAAGGAATTACTTGGAAGGTGGGATGAGCGTGCTGAGTGCTGACTAAGCCCCTGACAGATGCCGGCCAGTCGGGTCGCGGGTCGGGCCAGACCATACTTGATCGAGGCTAGCGGATACAAATTTCCGCCGCCCCGCACTTTTCCCGGGCTAGACGCGCGCTTCCTTCCCGAATTTTCTGCCCGCCGTGGCCGCCGAGAGGCCGACGGACCGGGAAAAAAAGTTTCGGGAGGTTAGCCACTGCACTTCGCAATCTCACGCATCTTTCTACCTCCTACGACGACATACCCAGTTCTCTTTCCCTGGACTTTGTAAAAACAGGCTTTATACCAATTGAGACCTACCCTGACCTACGATCACCGGACGCACCTCCACAACCTCCCCACGCTACGATAACACACTTTCCAGTTTCACATTCGCCTCCCCCCGAAAAATGCCACCCAAAGCTCCTCCCCGCCGCGGGGGAGCAGCAGCAGCAGGAACCCGCCGTACGACCGCCGCCGCCGCCGCCGCCTCCGCCGCTGAACCTACTAATGCTCCCACCACCGAATCTACGACTACGACTTCTGCTGCCGGCCCCAAACCCCCGGTGCAACGCCTCCAAACCCTGAAAAAACGCAACCCGCCCTCGGGCAGCATCGCGCGGCCGTCGCCGACCCCCGCGCCCGGCGGCCCCGCGGGGAGCAGTGAACCGGCCAAGCCGACCCTGAAGTACAAGCCGCGGGCGGTGAACCGACGCAGCAAGGAGGAGCGCGAGGCGATCGAGAAGCTCGAGGCGCAGCGGAACCGCGAGCGGTTGAAGGAGGCCGCTGCCATTCAGCGGGGGC
This sequence comes from Aspergillus aculeatinus CBS 121060, assembly GCF_003184765.1. Classification (NCBI taxonomy): domain Eukaryota; kingdom Fungi; phylum Ascomycota; class Eurotiomycetes; order Eurotiales; family Aspergillaceae; genus Aspergillus; species Aspergillus aculeatinus. The sequence continues at coordinate 65,952 of NW_020291509.1, forward strand.
GCGGCGGTGGACAGCATGGCGGAGGGAGAGGCGGGCGCGGGGGCATGCGCGGTGGGATGATGGGGCCCGGGGGAGGGCCGTTGGGGTCTGGGATGGGTGGTGGTGGAGCGCGACGCGGGCGCGGTGGAGCGCTGGGCGGTGGGTTTGATTCCCGGTCCCGGAGTCGCAGTGTGATGGATCTCGGGGCGACGCAGGTCGGGGAGGGTGGGGAGGGGTATGTGAGTTCGGATGAGAGCGATGGCGAGGTCCGGGTGAGTATTGATCGGATTAATTTGGGGAGTGATGATGAAGATGAAGTGGACCATAAGGATCGGAAGGTGAAGTTGGAGGGCCGCGGGGGCATTGGGGTCGGGGGGTTGAGGCCCCTCCGGTTGGAGAGGCATGAGCATGAGGAGCGCGTGGTTAGTGTTAATATGGAGTCTAGTACGACGGGGGCTGCGGAGGTCAAGAAGAAGGAGGCTGAGGCGGAGAAGAAAAAGAAGAAGAAGGCGGAGGATGATGATGATGCTTTGTTTGTCGCGCAGGATGATGACGGTGGGGAGGATGTTGAGGAGGAGGATCAGATCGTCAAGGAGGAGCCTACGGATGAGGAGGATCAGGTCATGACTGACGTACCGCGTGCGGATGAGGGCGCTACGAACGTCGATGACGGCTTGCTCCCCGTGCAGAAGGTCAAGGTGCGCCGGAAGTTGAGCCCGTCTAAGTCGGTCTCGGAGTCCGCCGTCCCTAGCCCTGAGCCGGAGGTGGTCATCGATCCCAAGAGTTTGCTACGCACCAAGGAGGATATCGAGGAATACGAGAGGCATGAGCAGGATCTGGAGATCGTGAAGACCCTCTTCCAGAAGGAGCCCCGGCCTGAAGCTCCGGAGGCGTTGGCGGGTGCCGCGGAGGGTGCCGCGGAAGGAGAGGACAAAGAAGGCGACGAGGAGCAGCCCAAGGAAGCGGAGGAGGAGGAGGACAAGCTGGCTGGACAGCTGTTCCTCATGCAATTCCCTCCCTTGACTCCCAACCTGGTGCTGCCTGGTACTGAGACTACGGACTCTCACCCCACCACCACTACCGAGACCCCAGCCACCGAACAGCCGGTCAAGCGCGAAGACGAGATGGAGATCGTTGACGGCGACGAGGATACGACGGCCGCGCAGGGCTCTGCCAAGGTCGTCACTGCTGCGGATCCCGGCCTATTGGCTGGCCGAGTCGGCAAGTTGAACGTCCACGCATCGGGTCGGGTGACGATGGACTGGGGTGGTATCAGCTTCGAATTGGATCGCGCGACGGCGGTGGACTTTTCCCAGGAAGCCCTGATCGTCTCCACGCCGCCGAACGCGGGCGACGAGGAGTTCCCGGATGATGAGAAGAAGGTCTGGGCGATGGGCCAGCTCAGCGGCAAGTTCACGGTGACGCCGGACTGGGAGAAGATGCTATGAGTTTTGAGGCTGGGAGCTAGTTGATTGAATGATAGATATCAAGTTCAATGAATGAATGAATGAACCAATTGCATTGAACCTGACTTTTTTATTTTTATTTTTATTTTTTTTACGTATTCCTTTGGGGATACGTCACCTTCGGATATGCAGGGTAGGTAGGGAAGAGTGGTTGGTAAGAGTTAGTAGGACTCTAGTAAGAGTGAGAGTGAGGGTAGGAGGGGCTGTAATGACGCCATACAAGAGTGCAGGTGGTGGTTTGAAGTTGTTGCACCGTACAACCAAACAACAACCAAGGCTGACCACTGGACCAGCCCCTCTACGTCGTCGGCTGATGATCCCCATTATGACATCCATCAGCTCCCCCCGGTAGTTTGGCCGCTAGAGTAGATCATCTATGTAGCTGTTCGCATAAAGTTTGGAAGAACAGTACTCAGAACAGTACTCCATAGGTTAATCATCAGCCTGCAGTCAAACACAAACCGCTGGTGGTGTCAAAAGTCTCAGCTTAATCTAACCGTCGAGATGAAATGTCTCACATCAGGGTTTGGATCCCGCGGGTTGCGGGTTCCACGTTTAGGTGACTAAGTTACTCGTTACTGATTGTTACAGGGAAAGGGAAGAAAGTGGCCGACCCTCGGGCTCTCCAGCTCCACTTGGCTGTAAAACCCTGACAAGGCTTCTAAGCTTTCCGTAGCACGAGACATTCGATCAACTGGTCGATCGACAAGCAACTAACCCCAAGTAAGGGCAGTTCAGCCCGTGCGGGCACGGCTCAGAGTTGGAAGCCAATAGAACCCACGATAATGCCGTCAATCCGCCCCAAGAGTGGAGCAGTGCCTTGTCGCTTGACCCAAAGGAGGCAGGTGAATTGGGACTAATTTCCACTAATTTGGCACTACTTTTGCAGCAGGGTCAGGGCCATTATTAGCCTAGCCTGTCACTGGCACTGCTGGAGACTGGAGTGGTCTGGGCCGTTAGTTACCCCCGTTAGGTACGGTACACGATACACGGTACACGGTACATGGTACATGGTACACCCCCTGGGTTTGATTATTATTATTATTTATTTTATTATTATTATTATTTCGCCCGTTCGCTCCAACTCAATCAACTCCCTCCCTGGATTCTTCCCTCTCCTCCTCCTCCTCCTCCTCGCTCCTATTCCTTCTTCCCCTCCCCCATACTTCTCCTCCTCCTCCTTTCCTCCTCTTCGTTTCCCCTCCTCCTTCTGTCCGTCTGCTTTGGGTCTTCATTACTTGCGTGTCGAAATCGACTTACTCTCGCTGGGGCGGAATTGAGTTTGAGTTTGTTTTTTTGCTGCCTGTCGTTCCCGTGGCTGAGTCCGTTCCTCGTTCCCGCCAGTTTCAGGAGACTTGCCAAACCATTCTTTTTTTTTCTTCTTCCTCCTGCTTCCCGCCCTCTCGCTTCGACCCTTCCGAAGTGTGCGACAATCGCGCTGTCGGGACCAGCTTCTACCCGACTCGGCTGCTTACTGTGGTGGTTGCTGGATTATTCTAGTGCGACACCTCTTAACCGTGGCAGTGGTGGTGGATTCCCTTCGCTGCACGAGTGAGATTGCGCACGTTCGGGGCCTGGTGGAGGCAGCCTTGCGCATCGGAGTCAATCTAATCTAAACCCGCGACAATCTCGACGCACAACCATAATCTCGTCTTATATATACACACGAAGCTCATCCCCGATCGCTTTTCTGTCGCTTTGAAGCCTGTCGCATATTCCGAGTTCACCATGAGGCCCTCGACAATCGTTCTCTGTCTCGTTCCGACGATAGCTATCGCCGCCGAAGCCGACCGGGCGCCGTCTCCCACCCCCTCCCTACCCAATACCACCCCGCCTGCTCCGTTACCAGAGATTCAAATCCGGCCCGACCACCAAGAAAACGTGCTGGAAATCCACCCAGAGATCCGTCAATGGCAAGAGCGGGGGATTCAGACGGACGAGGACCCCGCCATCGACAGCGGACTGGGGACGCTGGCCGCCTCCTCGCGGGACACCAAGGCCCTGCGCGCTCGCAGTGAGGGCACTCTCGGACAGACGCCGTGGATCGGAATGGCCATTGGATTGACCTGTACAGCGCTGGCGGCCGTCATGCTGGGCTGAAGGATCGACACCGTGGCCGCACCTGTTACCTTTGCATACGGAGTTTCATAATTCTCGATTTTACCTTTTTGACGACATCGACCGGCAACCGCATTGGAATCGTTGGTCGCAATTTTCCACACCTTGCTACGAGCGCATCGCATACCTTGGGTCCAAACCTCTGGCACCTGCATCTGATCTGATCTGCAGTGGACTGGTCACTTAATACCATGTGGATACCGGATACGGTCCCTGCAGGTTTCTGTTTTATACCTTTTTCTTCTTCCGTCTTCTTTGCATGCATACCCAAGCCACCATGTATAGACTCGGGCAATTCTTCTTTTTCTTTTGATGCTTGATTGTATGTGTATATGATACCTTGGATCTGGGGTCGAGCCGACAGGTGGCTCGCTGATCTTTTCTTGTTCTATTCTCATGATGTATCTACCACCATTATTTATGAACAATTCTTTTTTTTTGGTTGATTTTCTGACAGTAGTATCTCCGAATTTGTGCGATTGTCAGACTGTCGAAAATCGCCGCGAGCGATGGACAAAATCTCCCGATGCGCGTGTCATGTGAGCCAAGGTGTGTGTGGTGTGTTCCTTTGTCCGTTGCCCGAGACCAGTTTTGGGAATATGAATCTCTGCTTGGCCTCGTCAGTGTGCGTCGCCATGAAACAAAGGAATTCCGTCCCATGCGCATCGGACCTCGTGTTCTGGTGCTGACAGCGCCCCAGCAGCCGTTCCCCACAGCACAGTACAGTACTTATTGCTACCACGGCCCCGGGAGGAATCTCACCTGCATGAGAGGGTTGCGCCGTGTGGTATATCTCCTGTCTTCACACTTAATTAACTGCTGCGTGTTGCTATTTCTGCCAAGTGAAGTCATCACTTGGCCGCGACAGAACCTAAGCCTGTCTAGAACTGGATACTAGCTCCAAATCCGATTGCATCCAACCTAGACTGTTCACACAACCCATCCGATATCACCAAGCCCACCCCAACAACAAGCAGCCCACCTTAACTATTAACATCTTCTCCACGAACCCTTAACCAAGGACTACCTCACCTGAACCATCACAAGTAAGTCCCCCTCTTCCCCTTCCACCCTCTTTTTTTTTTTTTTTTTTTTTTTTTTTTTAAAAAAAAAAAAAAAAAAAAAAAAAAAAAAAAAAAAAAAAAAAAAAAAAAAAAAAAAAAATTTCAACACCCCCATCCAACAACCCAAACCCACCCTAACCCAACCCAAAAAAAGCTAACCCCACCCCACCCCATCCAGAAAAATCATGGCCAGATCCTACGCCAACATCCCCCCCTACACGCCGATGAAATCCCTGGGCCACGAACTCGGCATCCTCTTCGGGTTCCTGGTGGCCTGCTTCGTCGTGATGGCCGTGTACGTCCACTTCTGGAACGGTGAGTTTTCCCCAACCCCAACCTACCTCAAAAATACTAACCAGAAGCCTCAGCCGCCGAACGCCGCGAAGCCCACCGCGACAAACTCCGCCACCAGATGCTGGACACCCGGCGCGTGGACCCGCGCCTGCACGAGCAGCGCCTGCACCCGGACTACCGGCCCATGGGCACCTCGACCACCATCACGGCCGGGTCGACGACCGTCCTCGGCGGCGGGAGCAGTGTCGCGGGTGGCTATGGTGGTGGTGGCGCAGGCGCAGGTGCAGGGACATCTACCCCGATGACGACGGTCACGGCCACGGCATCTGGATCGGCGATCGGGATCGAGAAGATCATTGAGAAGCGCGCGGAGTTGGCGGGATTGCATCACCAGCACCACCACCAGCAGATACCTTCACAGGCTGAGGAGGAGATCGGGGTGGCGGTTACGACGCCGAGTGAGGGATACGATGGGAAAGGAGACGGAAAGGAGAAGTGGCCGGGGAGGAAAGCGTCTTCTGCCTTTGGGTTGGGGTTGGGGTTGGGGATGGGGATGGGGAAACGGCATTTGAGTTTGAGGTCGCATCCGGTTGGCGGGGATTCGGGGGATTCTGGCGCTGGAAGTGAGGTGAAGAGGGCGGGGAGTATGGGAGTGGGAGGGTCTTTCCCCGTGGCTCCCTCCGCGGTGGGGGGGCGGACGGGCAGTAGTAGTGGGCAGCGGGGGAATGAGGCCGGCGGCGGCGGGGTGGAGATGGAGGTTATGGGGTGGAAGGGGGGGCATTGATCTCAGACTGGATATCGGTGCGCGAGGGGAGGCGTTGATGTTTCGTGGTCTAGTTCATAGTCGCAGAATACTAGGAAGGACTTGATCATGTTCATGAAGCTCATATGGATTCATTCTCTTCCTCACACCCCATTTATCTATGCCTATGCCATAATGACAATGCTACCTAACTTACCCCCCAATCACCCAGTTGAAACTTACCACCCACCGACAGCAAAAAAAATCTACTTCCCAATCGCCACAAACAAACGATCCCCAATATCCCCCAACCCGGGCACGATCATCCCGCGCTCGTCGCACTGCGCGTCCACCGCCCCCGTCCACACCTCCACCCCGTCCGCCCACGTCCCCGCCGCCCGGCGGATCCCGGCCTCTGACCCTAACACGCTCAGCATCACGACGCGCCGCACCCCCCATTCCCGCAGCAGCTGGATGGCCGCCTCGGCCGTGGCGCCCGTCGCGATGATCGGGTCCAGCAGGATGGCCGTCTCGGCGGCGGCCGGGTTGGCGCTGCCGGCGGCCTTGTGGAAGGGCAGGTTGTTGTAGTACTCGACCGGTTGCAGGGTGAGGCGCTCGCGGAAGAGGCCCAGGTGGTAGATGGGGATGCTGGTGGGGAGGAGCGAGTTTATGGCTATTTTCTGTCAGCATGGTTTAGATTTGGGGGGTGGAGATAAGGAGTCCCCGGGGTGGGAGATAAGAGGGGCTGATAGATTAGGGGCTGATAAGGAAGGATATGCGATGGGGTTATCGGGGGGCTGGGGCTGGGGCCGGGGTTGCACGTACCGTCGGTCATGCCTAGTCCGGAGCGGAGGATGGGCACCAAGGCGATGTTGGAGGGGTCGAGGGTCGTGGTTGGGTATTCGATGCCTAGTGGGGTTTTGTCCTGTTGTTGGCGGTTAGCTTCTGGTAACGGTGGTGGTGGTAGACGACAAGCATACCGTTCCATCTTGCTTCGTTTTCCAGCCAGATGCAAAAGCTTCCACGCCCAGAATGGTGGCAATCTCGTGGACGAGATCGCGGGTTTGACGGGTGGAGGTGGAGGAGGAGCGCAGTTGCGAGAGCTTGGCCTGCAGGAGGGGGTGGGAGGAGACGTGGACGTTGGAGGGGAGGCTCATGGTGGTTGAGTTAGTTTATAGGTAAATGTGGGAAGTTGAGCTGAGATACAGAGACGGAGGAGGGGGAGGGGTTTTATAGCTTGGGAGTAGCTGGAAGTAGCTGGGAGTAGCTCAGGTAGCAGTGCGTTGGTAGAAGAAGAAGAGAAGAGTGGAAATGAAATGATGCAGATGGGAATGAGGGGTAAAACAAACAAGGCAGCAGAAAGTCACCTGCGCCGTGCCTGGTCCGCTGATCCTCAGGCATTCTTCCTTTCCTCATTCACTCTGCCACTGATTGCATTCACTGTATCGTCAATCGTCTATCGCCTATCGTTCCTTCAGGTGAGGATATCTCCGGAGTCCGCACTGATAAATTGTTTATCATGATCTCTCTCTGGTTAATCGTTATCTTAAATCCCCAGGTATACCCCGTCGATCTCGCCCAGCGAACCAGAATCCAGCCTGTGCTCCACCGACCCCACCTCCACAGTCTTCTGTCTTCTGTCTCTCCGGACTTCTCTCCGCTCCGAACTTCTTTGTCGCAAACCATCACGCCGAAATGGCATCACAACCACAACCACAACAACCAAAGCAATGAAACTACCCGACAGTGGCCCCACCAAAACCAGCGCCGCCCCTCCCACAACCGACCATGCCCCCCAACAAGGTCGCGCAAAGCCCACCGAAGACACACCTACACAACCCCCAGCACGCCTCCCCCAATTCACCACCTTCACAACCCTCACCACCCTCATCTACCTAACCCTTCTTCTCCATCTTCGGCACCCTCGCCCAACTAGTCCCACAATCCCTAACTCTCTACCCCGGGACCTCAAGACGCCGTCTTCGCGACCGTCCTCGCCCCGCTCGGCTGCGGGACGCGCTACTACGTACCTTTCCCGATGGCGGAATGCGTGGGTGCCTGCGTTCCCCGCTGGGGATGTTCGTGTTGGGATTTTTTGGGAATTTTTGTGGTTATTGCCTGATCGTTGAGCCTGTCTATTCTTGAACGCCCCCTTCCCTCTAGTCACAGTGTATATATGATTGAGAAGGAGTTATGGGCATAACCAAAGTCAAAGTGTTTAATCATGCGGATGACCAAGGTTTAGGACAGGTTTATCATACTACAACCACCGAACTACTACAACTACCGAGCTGCAATCCCCGCCAAATACTTATATTTTGTGTGCAAATTACTTATTGTACAGAACAAACTACAACCAATTAAGCATGTGCAACAGTGCGGAAAGAATCAACATCGAAAAAGAAAAAAGAATCTTCAGATCGCAACATGCGAATAGGAAAAACCCAAAGCAGCAGAACAATAGAGCGGAAAAACAATCAACAGGCGGGGACGCGTTAATCACATGAACAGCACGCAAGCTCACATTAAGATGGCATCAACAAGTAGGGGAGAAAAAGTGTATGTCAACGAAGGACTAAGAGAGAAGAGAGAAGAAGAGAAAAAAAGTATATAACGGACAGAAGGTATCGAAAAAGCAGTCGAAGACAACATGTCTCGGACCCCAAAGAAAGAAAACCAAAGACGCTCATGCGCAAGAATCGAACGGACAGCACTAAGAATTAAGGGTGTAGACGAGCAGATAGAAAGCAGACAAAAAAACAACAACTCCACCGAGTGCGAGGGAAGAACACACAGGACCAGCCGGGTGTCGAGATGTTGCCTGGGAAAAATCAACCCATCAAAACAAGAAAATGACCACACCGGACTCCCGTGAGCTCTTGCAAAAACCGATAGAAATACGAACCATAACGCATGATAGGGGAAAGAAAAGTAAAAGTAATGAAAAGGAGCCGGGGAACGCCAGCAAGGAATCATTATGCGGCGGTTGAGTTCGTCACCGGAAATCACATCTTGCCGCCCAGACTTGCGCATCCGTTCCCGACCCTAAACCGAAATCCAGTGTCCCAAATATGATGTTGAATGAATGTAGAGAAGTGTATGTGTTTCAGGCAACCGGGGTCACCTTGGCCGTGGCATGTGCAGCATTAGTATGCCGTTCCCACACTGGCCAACGTCTTGGGAGGCATTGCATGAATAGGCTGGTCTTTGGCAACGCGCAACGAATCCTCGTAGCCGATCAAGGCTTGCGAATGGAGTTTGAATGACTCGCCCATGAGTTTGGTAATGCTGTTCGAATAGTTAGTAACCTGAACTGTCAATCGAAACCAGAAGTGAATGACTTACCCCCATACTACCACACCGTCTAGGATATTACCCCATACACGGGCTACGGTAGAGCTGAGTTTACCAAAAGCATCGACGGCATCATCATCAAACAGATTCCGCACCTTGTTGTAGATGGCGATTTCCGCCTCGGTCGCTGGCTCTTCGTCATGTTCCAGGCGATAGAGCCAGAGACTGAGGATCACCATCAAGTCCAAGCCACACAGTGGGTGCTCGACGCTCCAGTTCGTGGCAGACGTCTGCGCCACCCAGTTGATCCCTTGAACGGCCGCTATTTCGATGCACTCGAAGCACGATTGTATGACCTTGTTCATCTCTTGAGACCGCTTGACCTTCTCGCGGGCCACCGTCATGGCAGCAGCCACTTCGTACGAAGAGTGGTAGCGCAGAGCCTCCTGGATTGACTTGAGATCCACTTCCAGGCGAGCGCGAGTGTTTCGGTAGACCGCCATCGAGTTGAAGATCAGAGGGTGGCCCTTCTGAGGGGTGCTGAGGGGCACCACCATCGTCTCCGGCTCGCAGACTTCAAGAGAGCTTTCCCAGGTTTCCAAAGCGAGGCGAAGCTTGTACTCGGTAACCACGTCCTGCAGAGCCTCGAAACTGCGCTTGTGGTTCCACACTTGGAGAAACAGAGCGTTGATGAGAACGCGTGTGGCGAATGCACTGTATCGGGTCTGCTCGCCTTGGAAAAGACAATCGTGGGCTTCTCGAACGGTCAAGGTGGAAGCATTGGCCAGGCTCCGGCGCCAAGCGTCGTCGTCGGTCACATCGAGGTTCCACAAAGACTCGGAAGAAGGGAGCTCAAGATTGTCAAACTCGTCGAAGCTCATCGCTGGGGTGTGGTTGAAAGTCAAGGTGAGCATGCCAAAGAAAATGTAGACCGCGAAATAGGTACGGCGGCAAGACTCATCCTCAATCCAATCCTCTCTGGAAGGGATACCCTCACGACCCTCAGTGCGAAGCTTCAGTTGATAGCGATTTCCAGCAACCATCTATAATCGATCAGTACAAGCACTTAAACCTCTGGATCAACAAAGTACTCACATTGGCCAAAAGACTCTTGATGGAGCAAGTCCACTCCAGTCCCTTTGGATCGCCGCTCCAACTCTCGAAGATCATGTTGAGAAGGGTACTCTGCATCGCCCACAGCGGACATTTTCTTGAGTCAAAGTTTTCCTTGTGTTGCAGGAATTGGTTAACCAGCATCTTGGACCCCACATGAAGCATAAACGCGTCCTTCCGCTCAAAAGTATACAAAGCACCGATAGAGAGAACCGCGAGAAGCAGAGGCGCCGAGACGTCAGCGGGCTGGAAGGACTCCTGGTGCAAGAAGGGAAGATGAGGGTGATACAGGTTGAAATACGTCGACAGGTACTTGTTGAGTGCAGATGTGGGGGGCAGCTGGAACGAGTCGGGCAGTACACCGAGCGAGTCGGCATCCTCTAGGCGGTCCATGATCATGTTCCGCTCCGTTTCGCTGGCGATTTGAGGAGCCTTGGGCAGTGTCAAGGCCTGGCTGGGACCAGGGGATCTACGGTAGTTCACAGGGCTGACAGGACCCGTCATTGAAGGATACGGGGACAAAGCATTCGGCGTCGAGGTTCCCGACATGGGGAGCGAGTTGACCAGAGAGTGGAGCGAGGGAGCCAAACCATCGCCTACGGGACCGTGCCGATCCATCACTGACGGAAGTGGATGCGAATCGGCTCCACCATCGTGGGACGCGAAGGGCGACCCCATCGAGTGCTTTGTATCAGCCGGCGAGACAAGGGTGTCCCAGGGCATTTGCGGGAGTGTCGCGTTTCCAGACAGATACCCGACCGAAGGCTCTAATAACGAACTGCGTCCGGGGGAAAATGAGCGATCAGAATCAGCACGATCGTTGGATTGACCAGTCGCAGCGGCTGCAGCCTTGTGTTGGAAATCTGTCATCAACATGGCTGCAGTTTCAAGATCGACCATACCATCACTGCTTGCCTCGATCTGTTCGAGCGTAGTAGGATCGACTGTGACTGAGGGTTTGCTGGCGGGGCCGGAGGTGGGGGAAGTCTTTCGCACACCTGCGCCACCGCGCCGCCTGCCCTCGGACACTAGTGGAATGCCACCATCTTTGGCATGGACAGTACGATCATGTCGAAGAAGAAGGTCTCGACGCACGAAGGTGCTCCGACATTTTAAGCACTTGAAGGGTCTCTCTTTGGTATCTGTGGATCAAAACCAGAATTAGCCTCACACTGCCATTAGGATCAGCGCAGCCAACTCATCACAAGAATTTTCAACCAGAAATTGTGTAGACTACTTACGCGATCGTTCGTGTCTGCTGCGGTGTTCACTTCGGCTGAAGGCGCGATTGCAAAATTGGCATTTGTATTTCTTCTCTGGGACAGACGTCTTTTTGACGGGTGCGGAGGCCGCCGGGTTGGGTGCGCTGGGAGCCATGGGTGAAGAGGCGGGCAGCGAAACCAAGGGCACGGAGGCTGGATCTCAATGGAACAGGTTCGACTGCGAAGATTGCGCTATCGTTCCTTTCGTGATTTCACACCGATTCTGAAGACGGGTAGACGACAAGGATCCGGTTTGTTGTCTGGTCATTCCTTGTGTGGGGGTATCTTGGAGAAGAGCGTAGGTTGAACTCGAAGGGATGAGAAGAAGGGTTGAAGTTATCCAGCCACAGGCGGATTAGGAGAGGGGAATCGTGAAAGTGGCGTGGACGGCCAGAATGGCGAAAATCGGCAGTGAAAAGAGGAAAGAGAAAGACCCAGAAGAAGTAACGGAAGAGAAGGCGAGCAAGATGTTGAATAATGACCCAGTAGGAGGGGAGGGAAGAGGGGAAAGGGAAGGGAAAAGAAGAGGAGGAGGGGAGGGGAGGGGGAGGAAAGACGTTAAGAGAGAAGGAGGAGAAAAGAGGGAGGAAGACAGAAGAAGAAAAGAAGAGGAAGAAAAGAATGGGTAAGAGGGACGAGGGACGAGGGACGGAGGGAGGGAGGGGGGAGGGAGAAGATTGAATGGTGAATGGATGAGGAGAAAGTAGAGTGCGGTGCGAATTTGCGGGAGGGAGAGAGACACACAGAGACAGACAGACAGACAGAGGGAGAGAGAGTCTGGGTCGAAGGAAGGGAAGGGGAGGGGAGGGGACTGGAGGGGAGGAGGGAAGTGCGAGCAAGTCGCGACAGGACGTGGGCACAAGCTGATGATGGGGGAAGGAAGATTTGGGCGATCGCTGGATCGCGACAAGTGAGGCGGTCGTGACCAGCAGTCGGTGTTGGCAGTTGATTTGGGCGACGAGCAGCGCAGGAGAACCACAACAACAGGGAAGTGGGAGGCGGAAAAGAGGGGCTTCGTTTCCCGGCGGGACTGACGGAGGGGGGTTGCAAAATCAAGCGATTTGAGCGGTCTTCCGGCACAGGCACGCACTGCATTCCTCTATTGCCACTTCTTCAATTATTTAGTTAGTTACTTAGTTAGTTCCTTTGGATTTCTGACTAACCCGCGTCACCGCACTATCCCCAATCCCGCTTAGGACACGTCCTTTGCTCTAAAGTTCCTAGAGTTCCTTGACCCATAATTTCTGGTCTTTCTGGTCTTTCTGGTCTTTCTCCCCCCAATTACCGAAGCCAGAGTCACAGACTGGACGGTGGATGGATACTTTCAAGTGGACTCTCCCTCTTCCCAAACCCACATGGACACTTTCCAACCCGTCAACCCGGTTCAGCCGGGGGGTCCTGCTTGTCCTTTCGTCTGGCTGAATCGACCGTTTGTTAGTTTAGTCCGATGTGAGGGAGCATTCATCTATATCCACTCTTCAATTTCCCTCTCCGCACTACACGCTACGCTACGCTACACACAGCCAGTGTGAGTGAAAAGCAAAAAAAAAATATCCTAAAAAAAAATAAAACACACACCAGGCAAAGAAAAGGAACCTGTCAACATCCGTTAAAATTGATCCGAGTTTTTTTTTTGGGTTGTTTCTTTTGTTCTGGCATGGGAGAACTTGACTCCCTATATGCATAACATCGGGCAGCATTTTACATGTTTCTTCTCTCCCCTGATCATAATATGTAGATGATCATGGATGTCGGTTCTTTAGATCTGAAATCGATCCAGAGTCTCCAGCCAGAGCCTATGCGATAGTGATTAGATTGTTGTCTATACCTACATAATGTAGTAGCTCCTAGCACCCTATCCCTGTTTTGATTAGTGACGGAACCCCCGTTCAGCGGCAGTCACCTGCGACCTAACCCTAGAAGGTAGCCTAAGGAGGACTCGCAGCACCCACTAGCTGACTGAGAGTCTGAGGGAGCCTCTGGATCCTCTGGATCCTCTGTGCATTTCTCGATTGCATTGGTTGGTTCTCCGTCTTCGACCCGGGGTCTCTTCTCTGTGACGATGAATTCATTATTGTTATTGTGGGGTTGGGCTTGGTATGAGAGAGCAGCTTCAAAGCGGTATGGTATGTAACTCTGTTGGGTGGGTGGGTGCAGCAGCAGCAGCAGCAGCAAGCAAGTGAAGAACAAGAATATTCGAGTTGTCTAAGTAACGTCAGTTGGGGCAAGTAAGGTCTAGGGCACTACCAAGTGATTATTATCGAAGTCATCGCATCCCTATCTCTATTCTTTAGTACTCAGCTATCGCCCGCCCCTCCTTCTATCTCCCCTCCACCCTCCCCCCCCTATCTGACAGCCCACCACGGCCACAATTTGGGTGGTACGTACTCCAGCCCGGTCGGTGACTGCGGGGCCGTTCACCACAAGAGTCAGATTGTAATCCATTATCTATTGATTGATCTTTGAAAGGGTACTTTGCAAGTAAAGTACAGTACTTTACTGTAGTAGTGACTAACTTATGGTGGGAATGGATACAGCGCCCATCTTAATCAACTTGAATACAATTCCAATTGCTGTATCTTTGATCATTGCGTGCGAAAGCTCCACAGTGAGAGAGGGGAGGACGCGAAAATACTCGAGCTACAGCAAAGCTGAAGAAGGTTAGACCAGCCAGCCTCTCCTCTCTCCGTCCTTCCGTCTCTCTTCTTTCTCGGTGGTTGTCTTTTCTCTCTGTGTGAGAGAGAGAGTGTGTGTGCTGTGATAATCATCAATCAAATCACACGCACCTGGCCCCTCTCTCTCCCTCCCTCTTTCCCTTTTGTCTCTTTTATTTCGCTTTTTATTTGATTTTATTTATTTTCTTTTTCCTTTTTCAGATTTTACTTTTTTTTTTCCACTTGTTCTTCTTTCGTCTCGCCCCTCGTCAGCCCCCCCTTGCCCCTCCAACAAGGATGCCACCGACGCTTGAATGCCACGGAGGAACAGTGCCGACATGATTCGTGTGTTCTCTCCCTTCATTTCCACCTGGGATTCTTTTCCCACACAGGCTAAGCGGACTGACTGCTTGGACCGAACGGGCGTCCATTATTATGTTGCTCAGTAGACTAAGAATCCAGCATGATTCAAGGTTGAGAATCGATATATCGATCATCCTGGTTCTTCCTGCATTGTCATTCTCATTTGATTTTTGGTTTTTCTGTTTGGTGAGTTTAATTCATCGAGGTTCCTTCCATTCCCCCTCCTTTCTGAGCAGCATGACGGAGAGACGATGGAACCCGCCACTCCCAGCTACCCCTCCTGTCCCTCTTGAGGTTGGATCCCCCCTCCTTCTGTTCCCATCTGAGTTCCCCTCTTGAATGATGTCCTCTCGTCCCTCTCACCCCTCCTTGGAAACCCTACTTACCCCTCCGAAAGCACCAAATCAGTATTACATCTACACTCCGTCCCTGGGTGATCGGAGTTCCCCTGTAGGATGACGGCAATAATCGACACTCCGTCGAGTCCGGAACACGGATTTCGGATTTGAGCATTAGCAACGGCATCTTAAATTTCTGTGTCTGACTCTCTTGTGAATTTGATCCATATGCGCACCAATTGGAAGTGACTCCTACAGAGTTGAACTAGTCGGGTGGATCTTAGACAGGACCGAGGAGCGGCCGTTGTTCCAGACCTTCTCCATCTCCATCACCATGACGAGGGATCCTGCTGCTGCTGCTGTTAATCTTAGTCTCAACCGTGTTCTATAGATATCTGGACAGTCATCGCATCGCAACCATGTAGGGATAAAGGTATATGGGAAATCTCTCGACTCCTTGTGCCAAGTCATTCATACCGAACAGCCTCCTCATTCAAAGCATACTTAGCTAGCTTTTCGAACTACGAAAAAAAAACAAAAAACTGAAAAAAAAGAATTGCAAAGAAACTCAACAACAGCTACCCGTCACCACGCAGCAATAGGAGAATATTGCTGACGATGTGATGCCTCTCAGCCTGACAGATCACCACCCGCTCCATCGGGAGTCAGTGTATCCACATCTAACTCGAGTTTTCATTCAGAAGATTAATGGGTTCTGAAGTGCATTCGACGGATTCGATGTTGCCCCGACCAGAAAAGGAAGTGCATTGACTGTGCGAAAGGCTATTTAGCCCGCCTACACCGTACGGTTCTCCTTTACTTATCCTGCGAGGATGTTTTTTTCTCACAATTTTTGCCTCCCCCCCTCCCGCCGTCTCAGCTTAAGGTCAGCTGGATCAGCATTGCGCGCAGTGCCATCCGCAGAAGGAAGACTCAGGTACGCGACAGGACGACTCAACTTTCTTCTTTTCAAGTCGTCGTCGTTCGCCACAGCGATTGGCTTTGTTGTTCTTACGTAGTACTCGGTTTCAGATATGCCCAGTGTGGCTGCTCCAGTATGTGTATTGTGTGGTGTGTTCGCGCATGGAGGGCACCACGATACCCCTCCCTTCAACCTGGGCATACTGTACAGTAAGTACATACACATCAGGAAAGCAACGAAGAAATTCGGCGCGACCCAGCTGGGCCTTATTTGAGACTGCATGACTGCATCATCACCATCATCATCATCAAACACTATTGTTTCTGTTTTTGGCAATTCTGCATCCAAGCCAGAGATGCATCGACCTAGCATCGCCCGCCGACCTAGTCTGGTCCCATCTGCAGCCGTGGCATGGGCGAACAGGGCCTTCGTTTTATGGGCTTGTACCGAGTGAGTTTAGTGAGTAGTTTAGTCTCGGAGCGACAGTTCCCTTAGTGGCAGGGCAATCATCATCGAGGTCATCATCCATGGCTGCCTGTAAGTTCCCCCCCAAGCAAGTCCGCCGTCGCGCCTAACCAGCCTCACTCGGAGACGCGCCCTTGTTCCGCGTCAGTCGCTTTGGTCCACATTGGATGAAAGAGAAGCTGTACTGTACATCATCATCTTCAGCAGCATCACCTCCTCCTCCTCTTCCTTAGGGTCAGATGATGATCGTGGATGACTCTCCAGGTTCTGGCTCTTATCCTCCAATCTTATCAATGCCCAGTTTTCCGTTCGCGCTTGGTTTGTTGCTTCTTCTCCATCTTTCCTTGCACGTCGGATCATGGTTCAAGTCATGCCATACCAGGACGAGTTCAAGACCCTTCCCTCCTCTCGCCGGCAGGAAGGACTGGGATAATTGATCCCAGTCTTCACCTCAATTATTCTCACCACGACGAGAGATTCCCGTAAAATCCCGGTATGTGGGGCGTCTCTTATGGACCCCGACGCGGGCTGAGTTACTAGGGGAACACACTCACACATGACCATCAAAAGTGGGAACAACCCACTGGGAAGTACAAAAGTACCCCGCGAAAGAACTAGGCTATCCACCGGCAGTCTATTGATTATTGAAGAGAGGCATTGTATCTACTACTCATCGGGTCGGTCCAACTTCAATCTATCCAGATCCAAGACAACCGCACCACATGCAGGAATCAGGAAGTACATATTGTCTAAGCTGTGGATCATTCTTCGCAGTCCTGGAACATGTGTCCATTACACGTACTACTTATCCATCTTCCTACATGGATGGTGGTTCTGGTTCTGGTTCTGGTTCTGGTTCTGGTTCTGGTTCTGCCTCTGCCTGCACAACATCGTCGAACGGACGGGGCGATCCTCGCTCGCGTTGTCGATGATGTTATTTCACCCCTCTTATCGACACCCCGTGATTATTGACAGACAGCCCTACTTAGACGCAGGGCCCAGGACGGCCCAACCGATCAGTACCATGCCTTAATGCAGCATCCAGACTAGCAGTTGGCGATAAATAATCCCTCGGAAAGTCGGACTGCGTGTGTTGCCTCGCTCACCGCTTTGTATAGCTAATTACTGCCAGGAGCTGCTGCGACTGCAGCAATGATAAGAGCGGTGAGTGATCGACTAGACCGACCAGACCGTCAGACCGTCTATTCCGTCGGACCTCTACAATCGTACAGTCTACACCACTCGGCCAATTCTTACACGTCCAGCCGCCTGGATTTTCTCACTGGGAGAAGAGGGGAAAGAACTCCGAGGGGAGCCAAACCCTGACCAACATCCCGTTTTTCCGATCCACTTTCCGGTCCATGCAGCGGTCCGACCCAGTCAACTGTGTGTGTTGATGGACTGGTACTTTGTGCTGAGTGCTGACTGCTTGCGAAGGCATCAACTGGCCTCGTCTACGAGGACGGAGAAAAGAATCAATTTGAGATAGATAGATAACATGCCAGTCAGAGATACTTAGCAGACTTCGATCTTCATGATCGAAGCAAGCACTCCAACTCCACTGCGGAAATCGGGAATTACGGCCCACGGTCCCGGCCTCCTGGATTGGCGCACGGGTTGAAGGGAGGGGGGGAAGAGGGCCTTTCTTTTCCTATTCGAAAGAAACTTCCGTACATACCGATCCCGCTCTTTTTCTCTCCTTCCATGACCCATCATATTTCACGGTCGATTAGGGATCTAAACCTCGACTTTTTTTTTTTTTGTTGAGGGGCTTATTTCTCCGAGAGAGGGAGAGGGAGAGGGGGGCATGCTGCTTATCTATCATTCTTTGTTGTTTAACTACCCACTTTCCACATCCTTCCGAGAGTCTAAACGAAAAGCTAGAAGCATGTCCGGCATCCCTCCCAACCATTGAACGGACTCGGAATCTCAATCATCTCGAAAGAGGACACCAAGAGCAACACATCTCAAGTGAATGGCAAGGGAGAGAGAGAAGGGGGCCAGCACCGACCCAAACTTGAGACGCATCGAGATAATTGCACAAACCGTCAGCCAGGACCAGCGGCAGAGAAGGACTTCTCAATCGAAATGCTTGCTGGATTTGGGCATTCTTTTCTTTTTCTTCTGACGCTGCGGCTACCCGTAAGGATTTTTTTTCGGTTGCCGATGATGCAGCAAGATCTAACTACCCAGACCGACCATCAACCGAATAAAGGTGATCGACCGTCGTCCCTCGTACTAGGTGAATTAGTACTCATAGGTGCGGAAGAAGTTCTACCGCCTCCCTACGCCCAGTAACTTACTCCGTAGTCCATCACAAGATGGAACCTGGAATCTTCAATCGTGATCTGGTGGACTACCGGTATGCTACCCTACACTACCGAACCCCACCAGGTATCTTTGCAGGATCCCCGCCAGTTTCGCCTTTTTGACGCTAGTCAAGGCCATCGCGGCTATCGATGCATAACAACTGTACGTACTGTCCGTACTTTGTGAAGTACCGCACAGAGTACAATGAAACCTGCACAGAAAGATATCAAGGAAGCCAACACAGACCGACTTCCAGACCCGACTTTCGTGGAAAGTACTGTACATATACCGGTAAACCCGCAAGTGAACCATTGATACCTATCACCGCCAACACGTCCCCTTGCCCCGAAGACTGACATCCAGAAGAACAGCCCATCATCACCCACAATCCCGTGTGCAATCCTCGGGACCTCCGTACACTTCCAAAGCGGTAGGAGCAGTAGTCAGTAAGTCGGTGAAAGGAAAAATTTTCTTAGTTACATATCCAGAAAACATCCGTGCTCAACAACCCCTTCCAACCGGGAGTTCTCGCCTTTGTCGGACTCCATGGAACACTACCAGTAACCTATTAGTCTCTCCTGACCGCTTCTACGGACGAATCCAATATAACGCATCGCCCTTGTTTGGGCACGCATCCCCGTTTTCACCGTGACCTAGATATTGCTTGTGCATTTTCACCGGTAGGATCGAGATGATTGCAGTATACTCGGCTAGGCTCACACATGGCGCGAAGGGCAACCCAACTGCCACCGGGTTCAGTTGAACGGAACGAATCCACCCACATAGGGCTCGCCCCACCGTCAACAACAAAGTTCTCGCGAGTCGGGACACGGAAGCAGGAGGCGATGGCTTTCTTTCTCGGGTTCTGAATGAGTCTCTGCTCCGTACTTGTTGGGTTGTGTTGGTTGTTTGGGATTGGGATCGGGATCGGGATTTGTGCGCTGTCTTCGCTCAGGGTTTCTTGGTCAGGATGGACTGGGATACTTCGACTGTACCTCTACCCGTGGTGGGTGTACTGTAGTCTTTTCCCGCTCTATTTTTGAAAGAAGGTTGGGTAGGTTATCGGGCAAGGTGGATGTGAGGTTCGGCGGTTGACTGACTGCTAAAGCATACAGGAAAGTGTTTTGTGGGGGGCGGGGGTTTTGGTGTGGGTGGACACTGGTTGTGCTGTGCACTTGCTGAGTGTCGTGTAGTGTAGTGTAGTGTAGTGTGGAAGGCTTCATAGTGATAACTTATATATATACTTTTTCACTCAGTACGGAGTATATCTCCCTACTGGCCATCACTGAATATATCCTCCCAGCTGAAACTACAGGATTCAACTTAATTACTATGTGGATATGTCATCGAGCAGTTCTAACCTGCCAGGAACCAGAGTTCGATGGTGACAAGCAAAATCGGTTCTTGTTGATGGTTGGACTACGCCGCGTGAGTACCATGGTTCGTTCCCGTCCTGCTGGCGGGTGTGGTGGTCCCGTGGTTCGCGGTTGCTGCTCGTTTACCATTGATAAATGCCCCTTGCCGAGGCTGTGATTCACTCCGGGTTTATGCGAAAGTTGGGGTTTGGAGTGTATATCGATGTGGATAATGGGGCTATTGTTGATTATTGTACTGTACTTATGAGGTTTACTATGGGGGTATGCGACCCTTGCTAGCAGGCTTTGGGCTATTTGCATGTATATGGTGGCGGTGGAAGTTATATGGTGTGTCGTGGAATATATATGTACTGAACCTGATAGTTATCTCGCGACATAAACCGGTCGATACTCCTGGGAGTCCTACTCCGCAAACATACACAAATAGAGCAATTAGAGAAGTATATAGCATCATGATAGCATTATACTGACTCAAGTATCCCGACACCCGACACCATCCATCCCACTGGCACCACCTTAACCCCCCATATCATCACCATCACCACCACCACCATCATCAAAACCAAACCATCAATCCCACCAGCCCAACTGAGCCAGCCGCGCGATAACCCGCCCCGAGAAAAAAAAATCTCACCCCGCCGAAACGCAAAGTTCTAGAACTGTGACCAAGACAAAAAAACCCACCGAACTTTCCGAACCACACTGACGCTAGACTAAACTACGGAGCACGGAGACGGAGCAACGGCAATCAAGGCGAAACCCGCCTAGAAAAAGCGAAGAACAGGGGTTAGGTTTACGCGTCGTGGTCTTTTAAAAAGTCTTTCCATCTTCCCGGGGCCCGGGGGTCTCTCCCCTCCCCCGGCGGCGGCCAGAGGTCAAGAACAATTGATTTGGGAATGGTGTGGATTGTGGATGGTGGATTGTGGAGGGGATTGTGGGTTTGTTGGTTTGGTTTCATGTGCCTGCTTGTGCAGTGGAAGGGTTCGAGAAGGATAAATGATAAATGGACGGGGGTGTCTGGAGGGTGGGGTGGTGAGGATCGGATTATGAATTTGAAGATAGTCTCCCAGATTATTGTACAGGGTCGGGAACTGGATGAGGGAAAGGAAACCAAACCTCAAACTGGAACACAAGAAAATGGGAAACGGGATATGCAATGCAACGAAAAAGGGGTAAAAAGTCTACGGAGTAGTTCAAGAGACTCTGGATGGCAATTCGTTCGGGGCACCTGCTAGGTAAAACTCCATTTGGCCAGGTGCTGGACTATGGCTGGATTGGGGAGTCGACTATACGCTGCCCACCGCGACGGGCTCGGGATGGCCGGCTAGCCCAGGCCAGGCACAAACAGAGAGGAAGAGGATGATCGGGATCATCGTTTCGATGAATCAGCAGCGGGTGAGTGAGTGCCACTTTTTGCTTTTGTTGGTGTCTTGGAATGGTTGGTTGGATGGAAGGATGGTGCCTGGCAGTGTCGCCGCTCATCTTGTTACGGATAAGTACGAATGGATGATTCAATTGTGGGCGCATCGGAGAAAGAGTGATGGTGGGATGATGGAGGGAACGGGGTTCATAAACGTCATGGTCGCCGTTCAGGACAGTAGTCGATGGCCGATCTATCTACACAAATAGGCAATTAAGGCATTGCGACTATGTCTCGTCCTCTTATAGTTGGCTCGGACTATACCACGAATCTTACCTAGACTGCGCCGGTTTTATGCCGGTTTACTCTCCGGGTGCACATACTGCTATCGCATATACATGATTTGGGCTACAAGAGAAAGGTCGGTCTGAATTTCGTTGCTCGGTAATCTTCTTCACTCAATAGATGCCTTTGCCCCTACGTGGCGATGACAGACCATGCGGGACAAATTGGTCATTTCAGTTTCAACATCAAGTGGTAACTTAGGCGATGTGGGCTGTGCGTCTAATAGTAAGGCTGTGAGGGATGCACCCTTCCCTCCAGTCGTTCCTCCTTGGTCCCTGTTCTCAATGCATCTTCCCCTTACAGGAATGTCTATCTCCTCTGGTGATGCAGGATCATGTGACATACGATTGGCGGGTTGCTCGAGAAGGAGTTTTGGGTGTTATTGGTGGGAAGTAAGACATCTTCCTCCTCGTGTCGAAAATTCTCCTTTAAGCTTATTATATCCCCGTACTACCAGGGGTGGGGGGTTTCTGACGATGACTTGGTCCGAGGTTCATTGGTGGTGAGCCTTGCGCAACTTGACCCCTCGTTGTCTCTCGGAGAGATGGACGATTGGAGCAGTCTCGGATGCGTGTGAGCTTTCGGTGCTTGATGTTTGATGTCTTACAGCTGGTCGTGTCCCAGGCTGGGTCTGTCGTACTGCGGTGCCATAACTCGATGCGAGATAGCAGTGCCCGGGAAATCAAGTCTTCCCGAACGTCCATCGGTCCGAAAGAATGGCACTAGCCCATAGACATCAAGGCAGTATCGATGGAACTGTGATAAGAACCTGCATGAATCGGAGATTAGACTTGATGAGGAGGATCGCAGATTGCTTCAACGCCACCATCACATCACCATCTACACGTAGTAGTCCCTTCGCACCAAAACCCTCTGTTCGTTGAGTCGACCAACCCGGCTAGACGACTCTCACATGTCAAGCATCAGCATATCCTCGAGACCCTCGAACCTCGCTTGTACTGCGTACTGTACTTCAACTTCAGTCCACGTAATCCCACTTCAATCCCACCGCAATCACCCATGCAAGCCCACTTCGCCCCAACTCTGACTAAGAGCCATCTATCGCCTTCCGGGGTCTCCGAGCATAAAATGCAAGCCAAGCCTCCTCCCAAATCACTAAGAGAACACCAACATGTTTATCTGAAACCCCGCCACGCCCCCCTCGGTAGTCTTCCATGCAGGCCGAGGATTACTCCATGCTTATGCTATGAAGCACGTGGCGGGCAAACAGTGTGACATCAGGCCTTGATACTGGGGGAGACCTTCTATCTCGAGTAACTGGCGCGGGAGACTTGGGGAGACGAAGTCGGATGGTTTGTCGGGCTCTGTTTTGGGCCCTGCAGGGATGGGGCTCGGTGGGACGGGGTCAACCGGACGAGTTTATTCGGAGCAAACTCGGTGAGATCCTTTTGGTGGATTCGCCTGGTATTCTTGTGTAAACTAAGGGGATTGGCATGAATTATTCACGCACTCGAGGGCTTAATTGGTGGTGGCTGATGATTGTGCTGATCTTCGTCAGCGCTATGTCGAGATGCTCCGGGGTGGCTTGGGCTTGAGGGTATGAATTAGCTTGGAGAGTGATCTACTTCTGAGTCGGACTGAGCTGACTCTGAGGGCGGCTGGGCGCGTGTAGAGGAAGAAGCCTTGTCTGGTTGACTGTGATGAGTAGGGCTGAAGGAGCTGGGCCTGAGACCCGGGGGAAGAATAGCTCCTCATGCTTGGGGTGAGTAGATGTTCGATGAGTGGTATGGATGTAGTCATTTATTCGGAGGTTCTGAATGGCTCTTTCGAACATCCACAGCTTGAGCCGGATAGATAGCTTAATTGTCGGATAGAGACTGTGTGCCTGGCTGTCGTGATGTTGCCTTCTGCCTTTTGGAACGCAGTAGTGTCTTGGCTGTAGCGACAAGCACATACTGTAAGCACATACTCTAAAGCATACACTCTGATGGACTGTGATTAAACTCAGTATACTGACCTCTCTGAGATTGAGCTGACGGTATAAGGTATACGGAACCGAGTGTCTGATCCAGTAATAGTCCATGTGTGAATAAATGGTCGTGCATGGTGGAAAGAATGATTCATGTTGAACTCCTCTGACTGGATTATGTGAACCAGGTGACTGACATCCGTGAGCTGACGGTTACGCTAAGCTGACCATATGTCCTGCAGTAATTGATCCAGAAGCATGTTGGATGCTTACGATTGTCGGTTGCCCTATGTCAACGTGATAGGTCGTGGGTTAGCCGTCCTTGCAGAGCAAGAGCCATATTCTAAGGATAAGCTCCTTGATTGGCGCTGTATTGAAGTCACTTCAATTCCAACATAAGCCAGCCCCATCTCAGTACTCTGATATCTAGCGCCTCACCGGAATGACTTATTTACAAGTCGAGCAAGCAGAGTGTCCAAAGACCCAGATCCGATCCAACTGCATCAGATATGTTGGCCAACATCGTGACCACAGGAACGCGAGATTAGTGTCATGCACGTACGCAGTCGCTCTCGACAAGCAAGCAACGAGGGTGACTTATGCACGTTACAATGCATTCATGTCTCAGGGGAGAGCTTGTCCTGATAGCCTATCGTCTCATTTGTTCTGCCCCAAGCTGACGAGAGCAGATTTCCCTGCATACTTCAATTGAGCGACCAGGATTGCTTGCCACACGCATCACCTCTGCTCCAGGTGAATATGACCAAGACAGTCGCTTGACAAGATAGAAACAGCTTCGTTGTGGCTGACAATGGCGCCCCAGCTCATGAAACGCTTGCCGCCGTTGACATGCACTTGTCAAACATTATCCCAGTCAGATCTCAAAGAGGGATATATGGACCGGTACCTACAGTTATTTGCCAATAATAAGAGCAGGGGTCCGTTCTTGTGAAGAAAGTACAGTACTCTACCTGTATGTGTGTGTGTGATGGGAAAGCGCCATATTGACGGCTGCGGCGCTACCTTTCACCTCTCTCGTACTCGTTCGCATCATCCCACCAGTCTCTACAGCGATTTATAGGTTGGATGTGATGTACGGTACGGTACTCTGTACATTACCTTTCGACTGGCATATCCGATGGCACCCCAGGGCATAGTGCCAGGAGGAACATCTGTGATATTATGCAATGTCGTCAGAGGTGTTCGAGAACCGTGAACGGGGCAACCTCTGCCACCAAGAGCTTCCCCCCACCTCCTCTTTCCTCATCTCATTATCACCATCAGCCTTGGTTGATATGTTGTGGTCGTGCAAGGTCGGGGTTGTTTTCCCGTTGCTTCCCCACCGGGGCAAGGGGCACAAACTTTGCGTCCAAGGTCAGAGTCGCCCAGAGTAGAAAGATTTACTCAATAGCGCATGTATACTAGCAAGATTTGACCAAAACTTGGGGTGTTGAGTAATTGAGTAGAATGTAGGTTTGCTTGAATCATGATGATAATGACGACGGTGATGTTTATCATGATGATGAACTAACTACCAACCAGTTCGTGTTGTTTACGTTGTGAGTACTAGGTGACTACCTACCCGTTCGGTAAGTTAATTAGAGCACCGGCGGGTGTAGTTAACCTTCCAACTGGGAGAGAGTGAGCGGTCCACGGTAACGACACCAACGGTCCTGCGCCTGGATCGGGAGTCGGGAAAAGAATACCGGCTACAAACGTTCATCGGATCAGAATCAGATCAGTCAAAACAAGGAACAACCCAAAAAAAGGTTCGAGACTCGGGCCCCGGGGCACACATCATTGACTGGATCTGTCTGTGCAGAGAGAGAGATTCAATGAACACGAATTCTTCAAATCTTGCTTGCTCGCACTCAGCCTCCCGCCGTGGCTTGTCGATAACAGATAGATAGATTCCCTACTCCACCAACAAGCCCCTTAAATCAACCCGGTCTCAGATGACAAGAAAGACATGAAGTCTCGACTTCCTCTGCCCCATCGCCCACTCCGACTTGTCCCCATAATACGATTGACAAGAGACAAACAGGCGTACAGGACGGTGTCTTGCTGAACTGCTGCAGGCCACACACCTTTTGACTGGCCTACCGGTTCTCTTCCCCCCCATCTGAAAGCCCCATTAGGGTCCGCAAGGCGCACGTACAGGACTTGACGTACTGCCAATGACAGACATGGCTGCGATGGAGCCCGTACGGTACCGCCTGCGCCTCTACAACCTTCTCTTCCAATAGTACTTCGTGTTGGACCAGTCAGTCCGTCAGAGGGCTGCGGAGGGCTCGTGCAGTCCCATCGCAGCGACAGGTCTGGCGGTACAAGGAGTACTCTGTACGTATTATTGCCGAAGCCCTTCTCTCTATCTATGGAAGTACGTACAGTACTATACGTGACTATGTACAGCACTTCCGACGTACATCCGTATCGATAGATAGCTCCACTCAACGTTTATGATAGTCTGGGTGGTCTTGACTAGAAGTAACTTTCTTTCCTTCGGATAGAAGCCGGAAAGCCCTCTTGGAGGATACTAACTCATAGTTAGTTAGTCGGTTGGTGAGTTGATTGAACAACTCCCGACTCGGTTAGTGTCAGCTGCTGGGCAAGGCAGTCAGTTACTATACTTAAACCTCTCGTTGGGTGGCGAAGAAAAGACGAGCAGAAAACAAGACGAAAGTCGTTCAAGAATAGTAGAAGAAAAAAATTCTGCAGTGATTTCTGGCGGCAATAGTTCAAGCATAGAGATTTATTTTTAGGGCATATTCTGCTTGTTGTTTTTTAATTTTTTTTCGTTTCCTGTCCTGCAATAATCCAGAAGTACGGATTGACTACTTGTACTAAGCTCACCACAGGTGGCTGCTTCGAGCTGCACCGGACAAGAAGAAGCAATCGACCGCAGTGACTGGAACCTAGAAATAATAAAAATCATAATAATAATCATAATAATAATAACTTTAGGGAACCGTCCAGTACGTACCAGTAATTCACGTCGGCTCGTCCCCATCCATCCGCTCGTGGATCGATATCCAGTCTGGGACATCGTCGTAACGGGCCGGTAAAAGATACGAGTGGTATTGTCATTCCTCTCCCAAATCCCCCTCTCTTCCTCTCCCTCTCCCTTCCTCTCCCTCCACTTCCCCCCCCAGCCAATCTGCCCACCACCACCACCAAACTAACTAAACTGACTGCTTCTCCCCTAATTCTCCTTCTCGCTACTTTCCCTCCAAGCTTCTACCTCCCCTCTTCTCCCTCCCCTCCTCCTCCCTCTTTGTTCCCCTTTTCTTCTCTTCCTTCCCATACTTTTCTCCAATGACTGGCTGATATCAGGTTCTCAGAGGGATCACCTAAGACCACTGGTTTCCGACCGATAATCAAGTGACTGTCGTCATCTCGTGATCTATCTAGCCCCGATTCTTGGATCGATCTCACCAGCACAGGCTATCTCTACCGCGGGTGATTCTGCAACCCGCCGCCTTTCCATCAACACCACCGCAACTCCCCCCCCCCGGTTTACCGCCCACCTTCTTTCCCCTCCAAAACCACCACCACCACCTCCTCCCCCGTCTTATTCCCTATCGGTCATTTCTACTCAATACCTATCCATCCAGTCAGTCATGCACAATAACTATCGTTAAGTGCGTCCAGCCTTTAATTGCGGGGGCTCATTACGAGCCAACTCTCGTTCATCCACCTGCTCCCTCGTCCGAGCGTCAATTGCGGCGATACCCGATGTTCGAAACCTTCGTGGCCGAGCCATTGGCTGTTGACACTCGATCTTCTACACTGCCGACTAAGAACAATACATTTGCAACCACCGTCGAGTACGCCGAAGAGCAAGTCACTACCCCCACAACAGGCCAGCGGAGTCGTGGTCACAGTTTATCGTTCCCAACCCGAGATCCCGCCGCCGATCAGTCGCTCAACCGACAACCTTCACCGATAAGAATGACGACCGAAGGCCGCTATACTCCCAGCCCCGAACCGCCGCCGGCGCTGTTCGTGCGTGCTATGTACGATTATGATGCCGATGACCACACCAGTCTCAGCTTCCGACGAGGTGATATCATCCAGGTGTTGAACCAACTAGAAACTGGCTGGTGGGATGGGGTTATCAACAACAGTGTGAGGGGCTGGTTTCCCAGCAATTATTGTACTGTGATCACCGATATTAGTGAGATCGAGGAAGAGCAGGTTTCGCATGGTCGCGACGAGGAGGAGGAGGATGCAATCGTGGACTCCGGCGCGGGCGAGGATTACGAAGAGGAACAGGAGGCCGATGAAGCCGATTTTGGTGGAAACTCGCGCGATTCGCAGCCGATCTTGCCCATTGAAGGCGCAACCGCGCCCAAGGAGCAGGAGGAGGCCGCTTTCTGGATCCCGCAAGCCACTCCTGACGGCCGCTTGTTCTACTTCAACACACTCACCGGCTACAGCACGATGGAGTTGCCGTTCGAAAACCCAACGGCCAACGAGACCGGCCCCTACGATCGGAACACAGTCATCGTGCCGGACCAGACCCGACCACCGCCGGAACTTATGGCCCGTGGGTTCGAACGCGACGAGGACGACTACGATGGTTCGGCGTCTGAAGCGGAGGGCGAGTCCCTGATGTTGACCTCTCGCGACTCGATGTCCCGGAGGCGCCAGTCATACCTCGATGGAGTGTCACCCGCGACATCCATGGATTCTTTGCACCCACCGTCCGCTACGAAGTCGGTTAGTGACGACAAGCTCTCATATCAAGCGATGCGCTGCGCGCAAAACTTCTACGGAGGCGCCCCGCCAAGTAGTAACAACTCCATCTCGGATAACATCCATCGGCCTTCGATCTCCATGGAAGTTCCCTCGCATTTCGTTGATGACGGTGCGTCGACTATTCTGACTTGGCCTTTGCTTGTCGAGAACATGCGGCAGGCCGTGGAAGCCTATCGACAGACCCTGATGAACGGCGACCGGTCGGAGTATGTGCGGAAGGCAGAAGACATTTCTGATCATCTACGCATGTTGCTGGCGGCTGGCTCGGACACGACGGACAACCATTCAGGCAACCCGTCAATCATCTCCACCAACAAAGCCCTCTATCCCCATTTCCGAGATATGATGTCTAAATTCTCCAAGTTGGTGCTCTCGTCGCATATTGCAGCAGCTGATTGGCCAGGTCCGGACTCTGCCAACAAGTGCTTACAAGAGGCAGATGGCGTGATGCAGGGTGTCTATGGGTTTGCTGAGGTCGCAAGGCAGCAGCGCGGCGACTCTATCAATCGCATTGTCCCAGGGTTCGTTGGTGGAAGCCATTCGGGCGGCTACTGGCAGAACAACGGTGTGCTACTCAGTGAACCTGGCCCGACTTCATTTCTGGATCAGGACGGTGGCGATATGCGAGCGGAGCCCTCTGTGCCTCTTGACGCAGCCCTGCTAGACAAGATCGATATCCTCCGGAGAAATTTTGTGGGCAGCATCCGTCGCCTGGAAGAACGTCTGACGCTCAACCAGAAGAAGATCGTCACCATTGTCGAACACGAAAACATCGGCAACCTGGTTTCAGCTGCTGCTATCAAGGTTGTCGACCAATATCGCCCGTGGATCTCGGCTGTCGAGTCGATTAACTTGGCACCCCTCGGAACCGGGTTTCAGAACCCCCAACTTGTCGATTTCAGTCTGCAAAAACAAAGAGTCTACGATGCAATCGCCGATTTTGTTGTGAGCTGTCAAGCGGTTACCGCGCCCCTTGGAGATGAGTGGGCTGAATTACGCGGCGATTCACTTGAAGATAGGTTGAACGCGGTTCGCAGCGTCGCGAGACAGCTGGAGAACTTCGTATCACAGATTGGGTTCTCGCTATCACTTCTTCTGGAGCAGGTTCCTGAGCCCACAACCGTTTTCCGCAGCGAGAGTCGCCTGGGTGGAGAGATTGAAAAGTCCAAGGTTATTCATAGCCGCGCAGAGTCTCAAACTAGAATTGCAACGGAATCAATCGGTATTCCGTCCTCGTACTCGATTGAGCACTCCACCGAGAAGGTGCGACGCAATATGGACAAGGCACAAAGATTCTTTGGACAAGCGCCACCAGCTGCAATTCCGCGGGAATCCGTGCGAGAGCCGGTTCGCGAGCCGGAAGAAACCCCTTGGTTCTTGAAGATGGATCACGAAGGCGAGGTGTTCTTCGATACCAAGAATGACATTCCCACTCTCAAGTGTGGCACTCTTGCCGGCTTAGTGGAGCAATTGACGCGCCATGACAAGCTTGATGCTTCCTTCAACAACACTTTCCTCCTCACCTATCGTTCTTTCACGACGGCGAAGGAGCTCTTTGAGTTGATCACACAGAGATTCAACATCCAGCCTCCTTTTGGCTTGAATCCAGACGAAATGCAGATGTGGGTCGACAGGAAGCAGAAGCCTATTCGCTTCCGTGTAGTCAATATCTTGAAGAGTTGGTTCGAGAACTTCTGGATGGAGCCGAATGACGCGGCGCACACAGCTCTGCTTGAGCATGTTCACTCGTTCACCAAAGACTCCATTGCAACCACCAAGACACCGGGGTCACCGCAGCTCCTGGCAGTCATTGAGCAACGACTCAAGGGTCAAGATACTACCGTCAAGCGCTTGGTTCCCACGCAGGCTACCGCAGCTCCGACACCCATCATACCTAAGAATATGAAGAAGATGAAGTTCCTGGATATCGATCCGACCGAGTTTGCCCGACAGCTTACAATCATCGAATCACGTCTCTATTCTAAGATTCGGCCTACGGAATGTTTGAACAAGACATGGCAGAAGAAGGTCGGACCGGATGAAGCTGAACCAGCTGCAAACGTGAAGGCCCTCATTCTTCATTCCAATCAATTGACAAACTGGGTCGCGGAGATGATTCTCACTCACTCTGATGTCAAGAAGCGAGTGGTTGTGATCAAGCACTTTGTCAACATTGCAGATGTAGGCATTCCCCTTCATAATCTCGGCTAGTACTAACCATTGTCCAGAAATGTCGCGCGCTTAACAATTACTCCACCTTAACTTCTATCATATCCGCTCTAGGGACGGCGCCGATTCACCGTCTGGGACGCACATGGTCTCAAGTCAGTGGACGCACATATACTGTGCTTGAGCAAATGCGTCGCCTGATGGCGAGCACGAAGAACTTTGGCGAGTATCGGGAGACATTGCATCTGGCAAACCCACCTTGCATTCCATTCTTTGGTGAGCAGGTTTTGATCGAACAAGGCTTTTTGAAAAGTCTTGATTAGGTGGTGATCAACAGTGGCTGACAGATGATCAGGTGTCTACTTGACCGACTTAACATTCATCGAGGACGGTATTCCATCTTTGACCCCATCCGAGCTGATTAACTTCAACAAGCGCGCGAAGACGGCAGAAGTGATCCGCGAAATTCGACAATATCAGAACGTCCCGTACCTTTTGCAGCCGGTCCCAGAGTTGCAGGATTACATTCTCAGTAATCTGCAAGCGGCGGGCGACGTGCATAACATGTACGACCGAAGTTTGGAAGTAGAGCCGAGAGAGAGGGAGGACGAGAAGATCGCGAGGTATGCTGCTAACAATACTCCTATCGCTCCCACCACTGCACGCGCCAGTCCTACCACAGGAAATGGCAACAACAACCTCAACACTGCCAGCATGCGTACTTTGACCTTCGCGAGCATGGTCGTGTTAACACGATGATAATGTCAACCTGTGTTCTGGCTTCTTTTGCCATTCCCCTGCATTTGTTCCGCTACCCGTGAGGCCATGACCACTCACTTGGGAAGTATGCGCATGCTGCTGAGGGACCGTTATGCATTCACAATTTCTGATTGAACGATCGAAGACTAACGATTTTGGTTTCTAACACGTAGACTCCTATCTGAATCGGGCTTTTTGTAAACCGCCGCTTTACCGCTTCTCCGTCGGGGCGTCTTATCGGGCCAGGCGTGGTGCAAGGCCAATCCTTGTCGGTGTCACAATTGCTACGTGCGCTTGGACGTGACCGCTCCTTTCACCAGTCAAACTTTGAATTGAACTGCCAGCAGCAATGAGCCTATCAGATGCGCTCAGCCGACCCCCTGATGGCGTGATAAGCAAGGGTCGGAGTTGCATACACATACATCCACCCCAACCGCGCCGCACAACCTTATCTCAATCAGCCGAGCCTATCAAGGTGTTTGCCGTCCACCACCACTTATCACATCAATGGATCACAGCCAAGGTGGCAATTCCCCCCCCCCCCCTGCACTCTATTTTCGACGCTATCGCATATTGCGCCAACC
Source organism: Aspergillus aculeatinus CBS 121060 (assembly GCF_003184765.1). Taxonomy (NCBI): domain Eukaryota; kingdom Fungi; phylum Ascomycota; class Eurotiomycetes; order Eurotiales; family Aspergillaceae; genus Aspergillus; species Aspergillus aculeatinus. The sequence goes on from NW_020291509.1 coordinate 97,620, forward strand.
CTGGTGTCGATTTCGCTCCTGTGGCGTTATAGCTCAATTTGAGCGGGAGAATCTGACATGCTGCTTTCAACTGAAACAGTGGGCTTGGATGGTACTATCCATGCGTCCTTACGGCTAGTTGCAGCGGGGAAGTTGGAAAGGTCCACCTTGGCACTGCTGAGCTTTCAAGAATATTGGATCAGGAAAATCAATTCTACGATCTACTTGCCGCTCCGCCTCTCATCGACAATAAAAGCAAAGTCACAAAAAAACACAAATACGACTGGAACGCCCAGGCGGAATCCCACGCCGGGAAGCATGTACAAATTCAACGAGTGTTGTTATGAACGACGCCGACGAACCTCGATCACGACATAGACTTTATCAATTCTGCCAGTCTCAGTCCCTGTCGTCTTTTCCACCTACCTGACTGAGGGCCTCGTTCTTTTCTTCGACCAACGTCAATTCGACATGACCTTGCAATTTCCTTTGTTCCTTCCCTGTCACCTCAACGGCTCTAGCAGTCCTCCCTGCTTTCTATTTCCTTTCGGCAATTGATCGACTCAAACATTGATCATATCTTTCTACCATATATGTTGCTTGTACAGTGATCTGGCTTCCTTCGCTTCTTGTACGCATACCGACGATCCTGTGATCTCTCACCTGGTGTTGATCGTCTTCCCACGAAGGGTCTTACTCATTGTTCGGATTGATGAATAATATGTCATGACACATGTTGCACAGGCATGTGATCTTTGTTGGAACGTGGTTCCAACTGTGATTTTACCTTTCTATGATTGTCACCTGTACTTATCTGTTCTACTACCGAGGATGTACCTCATATTTTAGTGTATAGACCATATCAATGGCGCTCACCCGCCAGGGCTCAAGAATAAGCTCCGTGCTAACAGAGATGCGCAATGAACGAAGTGTAGATGTCAACGCCGCTCCAGTAGCTTTACCCTTCCTGGATTGGTGGAGTTAGTGAGCCACAGTGGGACGAGGCTGGCGGTTTATTTTTGTTACATTTTGTCTAGAAATTGAGAGCAGGCATAAGTCATTCCACCTTATCACTGAATAAAAGGCTTGTCTGAATCATCTGGGCTGCGGCGCTGCATCTGTGGCTTCTTCCTGTCCGATGTTTTGAAATAGCTTCCTCTTCACCTCTGCGGCGAGCAGCCCTTTGACCTCCTCCGACGCAATCCGCTGTCCGTCCCGAGCGATACGGTCGAGCTGGGGATCCCGGACCTGCGTCACATTGCCTCGAGAAACATTGCCCTCCATGCCGCGCGTGGCGCGCCGGACCTTCTGACTGAGATCCATGATCTGCTTACTCCCGTAGTCCTGGGAGGCGAACAGCGGGTTCTGGCTGAGGGTAGCCACCCAGTACTTATTCCACAGCAGATCCAGCATCTGGGCATCCAGCGTACTCTTGAAGATCTCCACCTCGAGCGAGTAGTAATGGGAAGCATGGGCGCCGAAGTCCTCCGCCTTACTCAACGGCACCGACTGATACCCTCCAGCCCCACTGGCCGCACCAACCCCATCCTCCCCATAATCCTCCTCCTCCCCCTGCTGCTGCTGCTGCTGCTGCTGCTCCCCCTTCGACGGCACATAATCCTTCGGGAACGTCCGAAACGCCCCGATGTCCACCTTCCCGGCCGAGATCGTGCGCTCGGGATCAATCACCACCGCCACAAACGGTCCCCCCAACTGCTGCATATCCTGCGTCGTGACATCAATCCCCGACAGCCAACACCCGTACCCGGGGTGACTGTGGTACCACCCGACGGCGTTCTCCATGCGGCCCGCATCCCGACACGACTGCAGGTACGACACCATGTACTCGTTGGCCTCCTCCTGGGCGTTCACCCGCGTCTCTGTGCCTTCCACCGGCAGCCGGTAGGCGTCCGTCACCACGAACGTCTCCGGCAGGATGTACCCCTGCATCAGGCCCATGACTTCGAGTGACCCGCCGGACCGCGCGTGCATGACCATTTTGAGCAGCGCCAGGGCCGAGATCCGGACCGTCTTGAAGTAGTGTGGGTCTTTGGCCCAGGGGCGTTGCGCGGAGAGCGTTCGGTGCGTTTCTTCCGAGTAGGCGTAGAGCGTGTCGCGGTGGGGGTCGATTAGGGTGGTTAAAAAAAAAAAAAAAAAAAAAAAAAAAAAAAAAAAAAAAAAAAAAAAAAAAAAGCGGAGATACTAACCCCAGGACCGCAGAGCTGCTTGTTCCATGGTGGGCTGGTGTGCTTGCGGTGGTGTGAGATTAAAGGAGGGACGGTTGAATTATGAGGAATGGAGCTTCCAACAAGCTTAATTGCGGGATGATGATGTCGACCGGGACATGAGATAAGATGAGGGGAAAGAGGGGGGTGAGTTGAAAGTGAGTTGAGTTAGTTTACTTATCGGTGACAGCATTGCGGAATGCGGAGACATCCCAGAAAGCGGCGGCGGCGGCGGCCTGGAGGGCGGTGAGTATTGTCCGGCAGAGTCCCGGCAGATCCGGGCGGTCAACCGCTGAATCAGCGGTTGCTGCAGAAACGGGGCGGGAACGTCAAACAAGGCGGCGAAGGGCAATCGAAGCTGAGCGGGCGGGATTTCCCCAGCGCGGGAAAGGGAAGGCCAGCCAGCAGTCCACGGTCACTCAGGGCAGTCCTCGATTAATTGTTGTCCCCCCTCGATCTATCGATCCTCTACATCCACATCCACACCACACCCACACCCACACCAACACCACATCCACCCCAGTCACCCTTGCATCTGCTTGCAGCCGCGGACTCTCGTTAATAAAATATACGGGTTGTGTCTGGTTCTTGCAGATGCCATTCCACTTTCTGTGATCCCTTCTTTTCCTTTCCTTTCTTTTCCCGTACTGCCCTGTCCGCCTTGCAGACTCTGTTGCGGTCTTCCCGCGGCAAATCCTGACAGGTGAAAGGCGCATTGTCGCCGCAGATCTTATATGACGGTGGATCGCGAGTTCGCTCCAAGGCGATCGGCTCCGTCAAGTGGGTTGCGCGTAAAATCGCAATCGCTCTAAAGCAAACTTCATACCCGGCGCTTGCACATCACCCGATCCACCTAGGCTTGGGCGGACCATCTCATTCGCAATGGCCGTCGATACCAGCTACCTGACCACCCAGGTCAACACTATCGTGTCGGAACTACATGGTATCTACGATGACATCGGTGTTCCGAGCCATGAGCGCGACGCGCGTGAGGCAGAGGTTCGTTGGCCCCCATCCGCATCAATCCTCCCTACGGTGATCGTTTGCGACTGACATGACCGAACCCCCCTTTCAGCTCTTCAGTGCTTTGTCGGAAACGCTGAACAACCACCTCAAACTCGTGGACACGTAAGTAATACACACTGCGCGATGAGAACCGAATCAATTCAATTCACCCTGTTGTTTTTGCCAAGAACGGGCGGCTAAATCTTCGACTACAATCAGTGAGAAGAAAGAGATGGAGGAAGAGGCGCAGCGACTCATCACCGCCATTCAACACATGGAACACTCCCTGGTGGATGAGAAGGCCAATGGACAGTACAAGCTCGATCACAATGCCTTGCGCGTCAGCTACCCGCTCAACCGTTGTTTGGCGTTCCTGCGCGAGGAGCACGGCGCGTTGAGCAAATTACACAAGGAGCGTTTCGAGCAAGTGAGGAGTAAGTTTGCTTTGTTGTTCTTCGCGCGCGAGAGTAGGAGACCCGTCGGACTGACTGGTGCAAAAAGAATTGGTAGAGGCCCTTGAATCCTACGCGTCGCATCTCGAAGCAACATTTGTCACCATCGAATTGCCGCCGACAGCACCGGGAACCACGATTTCGCCGAGCTTCGATCTTTCCCCGTCCTATGTCACCGCCCTGGACGACGAGTTTACGAGAGTCTACGAAGAATATCATCGACGCTTGGAGTTCGTCAAGACCACTTGCGAGGAGATAATCAAACTGTGGGCTGAGCTTGGTACCCCCCAAGTGCAGACCGACACGAACATCGTCAAATATTACCGGGAGGCGCCTGAGCAACTCGGTCTTCACGAGTCGGATCTGAACAACCTGAGGGCGAAACGCGAGAAGCTGCTGGAAGAGAAGAGAGGTCGGGAGCGCAAGCTAAAGGACCTAAGGACCGCGGTGGAAGCACTCTGGGAACGATTCGGCATTGAGGAGGGCGATCGCAAGGAATTCCTCGCTGCCAACCGTGGTTGTGGGCTTCGCACTATCAACGAGTTTGAGGAGGAATTGGGTCGTCTCAACGAACTCAAGAGCCAGAACCTGCACCTCTTCGTTGAGGATGCCCGGGTCCGGTTGCAGGAGCTATGGGATGCGCTATACTTCTCGGAAGAGGAGATGATCGATTTCACCCCTGCCTTTTCCGACGTGTTCAGTGATGCTCTCCTTGAGGCCCATGAAGGCGAGATCGCGAGACTGGAGACCCTGAAGGCACAGCGTGCGCCAGCTTTGGCACTCATTGACAAGCACCGGAGCCTCTTGGCGGAACGCGAGGCTCTGGCTATTTCCAGTCAAGATGCTTCTCGTCTCATGGCGCGTGGCGCGAAGGGGGAAAGACGCGATCCAGGCAAGCTGTTGAGAGAAGAGAAGATGCGAAAGCGAATCGCCAAAGAATTGCCGAAGGTCGAGGTTGATCTCCGGAAAGAGCTGGAGAAGTGGGAAGAAGATTACGGCCGGCCGTTCCTCATCCACGGAGAGAGATATCTGGACGAGCTCACCCCAGCCGTTGCCAAACCTCCTCCACGATCCAAGACTCCCTCCGCTGCCCCGGCTAGTGCTACCAAGCGGAGCACTGGCCAGATGCAGCCACCATCGCGCCCTGCGAGCGTGATGAGAGGGGCCCCACCCCCACGCTCCACAAGCAAGACCCCCACTGGAAACCGCCCTCCAACAAAGTACAACACCATCGGCCCTTCGCGAGCGCCTTCCAGAGCGGGTACTAAGTCTCCCTCCAAGATCCCAGCCCGAGTTCCACTTGGGAACATGCCTCTTGGAAACAATTCCCCCAACCGTCGCGCAGTTCCTGGGGCCTATTCCTCGAGCACAATCAACGGCAAAATCCCAGCACCTCGGCCGCCTCCACCCAGAATGCGGGCCTTGACTGGCGGTGAATCGCGAGAGGAGCGCATGTCCTATCTCTTCGACCCTCCACGGAGCGCTAGCGCGTTGTCGAATACCTTTGTCCGGCCGGTCAGCCCTGAAGACGTATACGATGACCGCAACCAGCGTTCTTTCGTCAGCTCGTCGGCGTTCTCTCAGCGGTCCACTGGATTCTCTCGATCATCGCACTCATCGGCCTCGTCGTTATCCTCCTCCATGCAAGGGTTCCCTAAACCCAATCCCTATCTGCAGCGCGCAGCCCCGCCCCCCGCTCCAGCCCCCCGACAAGTATCTAGTACGTCGACCGTCATTACGGCAACTACCGGATCAGAGAATTGGGAAACCTTTGACTCTGGTGATGAGTCGGAAGCCGATGCTAGCGATGTCTATTACGCTAAACTCCGTGCGGCTCACGGGAAACGCCTGCTGGCTCCCGAAGAAACTCCCATTCTTTCGCTCGGAGGAAAGAAAGCTAAAGGCATTCGAAGTGTCAGCCCTGACGAGCCTGCTGACATCCAGCATAGACAGATGATGCATGCAGGTGGAAGCGACAATGAGTGGACAGATGATATGGAGCCATACTGAAGCATCAAGGGGCCCATCGCTTGCCCCACCTACTCGACACCCTCATCTTGAGCCAACAACGCGGCCATCGGGTTCTTCTGATATTTACCTGTTCCCCTGCCGATCCACCCCGGCAGTCTCTCGCTTGAGCTTCCATGCCCTTTCCTCAGGCAACGTAATAAAGTGCTGCTCAACGCCCCTAATCTTCTTTGTTGAAATTCTTCGAGATTATACCACGCCGTTATGCTGTTGTTGCGTTCTGTTTGCTTCAGCCTTTTGCACTTTACTTGTTGTGGTGTCCAGATCATCTGCGATGCCCATCGACCGACCCACTTCACTGCGTGATCGAGGTCCCAGCCCAGTACAATCCATTTACTACACAACGAACGACATGACTTGGATGCCGTCACGAGTTGCACCCCTACGTGTTGCACTCCCCAAAAAGCTCTCTATCACATTTGGAGCCAAACCACTCGACTTCTTGTACTATGGTTATGTTATCTTCTGTTTGAATACTGCTGCAACTACCTTCCCTTACAGGACATAGTCGATATTGGGGGTGTCTTTCCTTTGTGAGACTACATAGCATCCCAGTGACTTCCTCATGATGACCACTGCAACTGTCTATGGGGGATTTTGCTTGTCTTATACTTGCGAGCTCTGTCCCTCTCTCTGTTTACTATCTTCTTGGTGTGGCTGTCTTGCTTTGCATGTGATATCGTGTACACGTCGCCTGACATGCAACCCGCTTTTTTTTCCTTTGTGTCGTTTCTGATTTGGTTCTAATATCAGCCTTACGCCACTGTTTTAATTAGCTTTTTAGTTTGTGATTCAATACATTCATACTTGAATTTGTTTTGAAGTCTATGGCAGAGAAAGAATTAGTCCCGCGGGGAAGTTTCTAGTTGGTTAAAGCTACTGTGGTTCCGCGGTATAACGAATTTGCAGGACATTCGCAATGGTTTTCGAAGTTGTGATAGCGATGATCCACAGTCCTTTTGCATTCTGCCTAGCTGTTCCTAGTTGTCGAGACAGATTAAAGGACGCACTCCTTGTCCACCAGTACAGCATACCAAGCCAATTGAGAATAGCCATCACTGAACATAGTAGTGGAGTTACACTTCTCGAGATATGCTCAAAGGATGCTCAATAGCAGCACAAGTGGAAAGAACCGCTATGCAAGGTGAGACCTACCAACCAACCCAACTGGTGGCGAAGAGGTGCAATGGATAAAAACCCAATCCGCAATCCTATTACATATTGACAATTTGTGATAATCCCCAAGCGGATAGAATTCGGTCGATATACTCGGCGAGGGGCGATCGCTATCTCGAAGAATCTCAATAGCCCACCGTTTCTGGGAATGTAGAAATTAACTCGACTTTGACTGGTCCTTGGCCGCTCGCTGATGGGTTTTATGCTAGCCAGTCAATGCCCGTCCACTTGGCGGAATACTGTAGAATTGTCCGTAGAACTCGTCTTGATGCTGAGCTTCCAGCGGCCTGTCTGGCCTGCGATGGGATCGAGATTTTTCTCCCGCCACGGGTATGCTTCGAGTTGATCTTTCTTTTGTGAAAAGATTCTCCCAGCCCAGCAGAATACACTTTGGCTGTCCGGGCTTTGCAGGGAAAGGTTGCGGCGCGGCTTGGAAAGTCGATCCATCTGGGGTAGGGTTAGTCTCAGACAAGACATAATACGGAAAGGGGGGGACGGGGGAAGAACAAAACAGAAACGAAAAAAAGACTTACTGCCCATGCAGGAGTGATGGAAGCACGACCATGTCCTACACCCTTTTTCATTCCTTCATCTTTTCCTTGCTGGGGCCCGGTAGTACCCAGCCAACCCCGTTTCGTGTAGCATGACTCAAGAACGGGGAGTAGATTTGGCGATTCTTGTATCTTTTGGTTCGGATCTCGCGTGATAAACTCTTGGCTTGGCTTGAGGAGTCGAGTCTTGTATACTAGATTGATAGAGAAATTGCTCAATGGATAGCTGCGTATTGTAAACGGAGCCGCTTTTCTGGGAAAGCTTTGTCATATGGGAATGAATCCAGGATACCAAAAATTGTGGTTGGCTTCTCTGATTTGATGGGAGGATGGAAGATTGTTTGGAGGAAGGAGAAGAGGAATGGAGAGAAGGTGGCTCGTTTCTTTTTTATGTGTATAGATAGGATTTTACATTCCCCCATATACGTTCACTGATTTTGTGTACATCAATATGGAACCTTGAATGGAGTCTACAGGGGAGGGACATATTCACCTAAAAGCCAGAGGACTTGATGAATGTGCTTGGTAGGCGGGGAGCTTCACTATCCGAAAGGGCGGAGGACTGACTTGCATCGGGGAGTTAATGGATAGATCATGTCTCCTATCGATGAGTAGTTGGTCTGAAGAACTACACATACTTGTGGTTGTGGTGGTTGGTGGTTCATGTTGTGGGGCTTCCCCGGGAGATCCACACGGTCCTACGGAGTACCCGCTATAACTACAATTCTGCTCAACTCGGGCTTCGATTCTCGCACTCGGGTTTGGGTTTTCCTGGAGGGTGCTCAGTGAGGGGAGGGCGTAGATGTATAAACAGCAAAAAGACAGCAAAAAGGGCAGATAGTATACATCTACATACAGAGACATACACATGTCTGGTCTACTACCTGTCTATCTATCATACACACACATACACACGCACACGCATACAGCACGTGCATTCCCTGGCCGCGTTGGAACTCAGTCTTCGACGAGGGAGGGTATCTCGGTACCGTTCAAGCCCACGGCTCATCTCCTATCCTTTCGTCCAGCAACCCCTAGACCTACCACAGAGGAATGCGAATCAAGAACTCTTGGGCGCAAGCGACCCCATCCACGAACTATCCTTGGGCTCAGTCGCCGCTGCCGCTGCCGCTGCCGACTCCTGCGGCCCCTTATACCGCTTCACCCCACGGTTCGGGACCAACTCCAGCGTCAGGTCCTTGGCATCCTGCAACCGCCGCACCGTCTCCTCGCGTCCCAGCACGACCATCGTCTCCGGGATCCCGGGGCCCGGTGCTCCGCCGGACAGCGCCCACCGCAGGTAATGGTACAGTTCCTTCTTGAAAAACTTGTCCGCTGCTTTGCGGGCGGCCTCGTTTTCTGGTTGCTGGTGCTGGTGCTGCTCTTCTGAGATAATGGCGGACGACCCATCGTAGGCGGCGATATTGGCGCGGTGGGTGTCGAGCGTCCAGTGGCTGGGGGGCACAAGAGTGAAAGCCGTGGCGGCCGTGTGGAGGGCGGAGAGCGGAATCGCGGCGGCGGTGGGCGGGTAGGTCGCCGACGGGGAGGAGGCCGGCGTATAAGGCGGGCGGGTCAGGGTCGCCGCCGGTTGGAAGAAGGTGGCGTTGCGCGCCAGGAAGTCTTCCGGTTTGGTGTAGGATTTGGCGTCCGCTTGGAGGAGTGGGATGATGTAGGATGTGAGGGAGCGGGTTTGGAGGATGGGAGCGCTATGGTTTGTAAGTGGTTGGTTTGTTTGTTTGATGATGGAGGGTGAGAGGCAAGACGTACAGTTGCTCTGGAGGGTAGGTGGCTTCGACGGCCGTGGTGAGTTTCTGCACCATCTCTTGGAATTCTGCGCTCTCCGGCGCGGAGGCGAAGCGCTGCGCGTGCGCTTTCTGGAGGAACCAGAGCTTTTCGAAGGCAACGACGGTGTTGCCGCGGGTGATTTTGAGGTTGAACTGGTTTGCAGGGTTTAGGGTCAGCTTGATGTGCTGCGTACTGGTGGGATGAAAATCTTTAGGACAAGACTTACGAGTTGTTCTAGTTCTTCGAGGCTGAAAATATCGGATTTTTGAGCGTGTGACCATCCCAGAAGGGCGGCGAAATTTACGAGAGTCGCGGCGAAGACGCTCTGCGTGTCTTTGAAGAAGCTGAGATCGATGTCCGCATTGCGCTTGCTAAGCTTCTGGCCGGATCGGTCCACGAGGAGAGGCACATGTCCGAAGTGAGGCGGGGTCCATTGGAAGGCGTTGTAGAGAGCAACGTGCATCGGGGTCGAAGCCATCCATTCCTGGTAGTTCCTCCATTAGATTTTGCTTCGAGTTGGCAATGCGGGCCGCGTAGCTTACCGTGCCACGAATAACATGCGTGATCTTCATGAGGTGATCGTCCACCACGTTTGCCAAGTGATATGTCGGGTGCCCATCTGACTTGAGCAGGATGGGATCATCGTACACCCGCTCGATGAGGTCCAGCTTGTTGGTCGGCCGGTTCTGTCCCGTCTTGCCGTAGACCAGGTCCTGAAACATGGGGTATCCTTCCACCTTCAGCCGGATAACATGCGCCTCGCCCTTGGATGCCTTTTCTGCGGACTCCTCGGCGGAGATTTCAGCGCATTTCCGGTCGTATCCCGGCGCAAGTCCTGCTTCGCTGCGATGCCGTGCGTGCGCGTCCAGTCGTTCTGCAGAGCAGAAGCAGCGATATGCGTGGCCTTTATCGACCAACTCGTGGGCGTGCTTGCGATAGGTTTCGGTTCGTTCGGACTGCGACGGGCCAAGAGCGTTAGCTTCCACTTTAAAAAAGGCACATCAATCTGCAGACTCACCTGTCTGTAAGGACCGTATGGGCCCCCAACGATCGGACCTATTGCGACCCGCCTTCTGTCAGTATGCATCGCATGACTGCGCGACATACAATACACAAGTGCTGACCTTCGTCCCAATGTAACCCCGCCCAGCGAAGATCATCGTAAAGCCTCTGCTCGGCCCCCGGAATCGTACGTTTCTATATGACATCCATCGTTCAGCCCACAGGTCTCACGATTGCCGTGTTTGAGCCTCGAACCTGGTCGGTATCTTCAATGCGAAGCAAGAATTGGCCGCCGGTGCGCTTGGCCAGCAAGTAGTTGAACAATGCCGTTCGCAGGGATCCGAGATGAAGATAACCAGTGGGCGACGGCGCGAAACGAGTTCTAGCAGGGCCGTCGGGGAGATTGGTCTTCTTGTTGTTGCCCATGCGGAGTTTGGAGCTGGGCGCGGCGGCGACGGAGGAGTAACCGGCGCGACATTGCGTGCAGATCCATGTCTGGCGCGCCCGGAGGCTGGAGATCGGTCGTCGCAGCATCATGGCCAAGAGTTGTCAAAATGCCCCACGATCACAGGGGGCGCGCAATGAACAAACAAAGCAATAGGGAAAGATGTGGGGAGGAGATGCGAATCAGTAAAGTAAGAAGCTCGGCGGAGGTGAAATTAAATCCGACCGCAAAAAAGGCGGACGCGGAAATGCCGGACATGTGATTGGCCTCATCCAGCGGCAATAAATTATTATCACAAGCTTTACTTTTGCCGTTGTTTTTCCCTTCTCGCTTGCGCAGTCTTATCCCCCCAGAGACAAGATTTCCTTCCCCCGGCTTGTCGTTTCTTGCTCGGTGTCGTCATTGCACTGTTCTCTGCTTGAATTTCACTTTCTCATTTTTATCCCACTGATACCCCAGTCTTTGTGTTTCTGCTTTGTTCGTCACTCGGGATTCTTACCCGCCACCGCCTGCCAGTACGTTATCCAGGAAATTTTCATTGATTTGAAATCGCTATGCTGACATGCTGCAGTGTCTTCTAAGGTTGAGATTGATCTCTACGGTATATTACCGAAGCTACTCGAGATACGAGGGGAAAATATCAGCCAGCGACTAATCTTTCCGTGCTTTTGCAGAGGTCCTCGAAATTTCCAGCTCCGCAAGCAAAGAAGAAATCCGCAAGGCGTACCGCAAGGTGAGACAGGATGTCAAATGTCATTGTGCACAACTAGCTCTGACAACTTATCTCGGCATGACTTAGGCCGCGCTTGCCAACCACCCGGACAAGGTTCCCGAAGCCGAGCGAGAAGCCGCAGAGGTCCGCTTCAAGGCCGTCCAGGAGGCCTACGATATCCTCTACGATGAAGACAAGCGCCACCTCTACGACACCCATGGCATGAGTGCGTTCAACGGTTCTGGTGAGCCGGGGATGGGGCCAGGCGGCCCGGATCTCGATGACATCCTTGCGCAGATGTTCGGTGGGATGGGCGGCATGCCTGGCGGCATGGGTGGCATGCCCGGCGGACCTCAGGCGCGCAAGCCCCGCCGGAGTGCGAATGAGGAGCAGAAGTATGAAGTCAGCTTGGAGGATCTCTACAAGGGCAAGACGGTCAAGTTCTCGAGCACCAAGAACGTCATCTGTTCTTTGTGTCGGGGCAAGGGTGGCAAGGAGCGCGCTACGGCCAAGAAGTGCGCCACTTGCGACGGACACGGTATGCCTGCCTTCTGTGTTCATGCAGGTTCATTCTGAGCTAATTGCTGTGTGCTGTAGGTGTCAAGCAGATCCTGAGACCCATGGGCCAATTCCTCTCTCCTACCATGGTGACCTGCTCTACGTGTAAGGGACAGGGCGAGTTCTTCAGCGACAAGGACAAATGCAAGAAGTGCAAGGGCCAGAAGACGACCGAAGCGAAGAAGTTGTTGGAGATCTACATCCCTCGCGGGGCGAGGTAAGCGCGTGTGTCTGGACTGCTCGGGAAAGATGGCTAATGTTTACGTCTAGGGAGGGCGACAAGATCATCCTGGAGGGCGAGGCTGATGAGGTGCCGGGTCAAGAACCCGGAGATATCATCTTCCACTTGGTCGAGGAGGAGCACCCGGTGTTCAAGAGAGCCGGTCCCGATTTGACAGCAGAGATCGATGTCACGTTGGCCGAGGCCCTGACCGGTTTCTCCCGCGTGGTGATCAAGCATCTCGATGGCCGTGGAATCGAACTCAAGCACCCCAAGGTTCCTGGACAAGTGCTTTCCCCCAACCAGGTCTTGAAGGTCCCTGGCGAAGGAATGCCGATCAAGCGCGGCGACGCTCGTGGTGATCTGTACCTGATCGTCAACATCAAATTCCCCGATGAGACGTGGAAGCCTACGCCGGCGGTTCTGGAGCAGCTCAGAGAGATGCTACCTAAGCCGGATGCCCCCATTCCCGTCGAAACGGTGGATGAGATCGAGTATGATCCCAAGGGAAACATTGAGGACTTCGGAGCTCATGACCCGGAGGGCGGATCGGCCTGGGAAGACGACGACGAGGAGGGCGAGACTGCGCAATGCACGACCCAGTAGTGGCGGCATTTTTCACGTTCTTTGTTTTCTATTGTTATTCTTGCGTTTTTGTTGGACCTCGATACCTATTTTGTTGGGTCCATCTCATGGTGATAGACTTGCTGGTTATGTTAGATCCGGCTCCACTCTGGCATCATGGGCGTTACAGGATTGACCTCCCATGAACGGATGAATGAAAAAGAACAACTTGATGATTCCAACTAGACAAGGTGTTTTTGTTTTGGAGGGGTGCGATATGATGGTGCGTCATAGGCAATTGGGGGGGGGGGGGGGGCAGCCCACTCTCTCCTCTCTGCGCGGGGAAAGCGTGGGATGTCATTTAGTCAGTCAGTAGTGGTTAACGTTACAACTCAGCGCAACTGTCTCACTCTCTCGTCCGAGACTAGACCACGCCGCTCTGTGCGTGTGGGAATTCCCCTCCCCCACAGCACCGGTCCTGAAGAACAAAATCACTCGAAAGAAGCAACAACAGTCACCACACTCAGCTAGAGCATGGAGCGTGGAGCGTGAACGAAGCTGGAGAGTCCGGCGACTCCAACGTAACCCCCACCCTCTGATCCGCCCAGAATCCGGGATAGCGTGGGGTAGCCAAACAGAAGGGAAAATCAATGACTCGGATGGAAAACCAAACCCGGAACCGAAAGCCACGCGATCGGGGTTTCCAGCTTGGAAGTTCCCCAAATTCCACCTCTTCTTTTCTGGTTCTCTAATCTTGTCAGGCTGTCTCTTGGGACTGATCAATTAATAAGAAATTTAAAAGGTAACCATTCCCCTCCGCATACAACCCGGACATTCTTCCTTTTGTTCTCCTCTTCCGAAAGTCCAGCCGATTTTCCACCCCCGCACCCGGGTTGGCTTATCTACGTACTGCGAGTACAACTGTAACTTGCTGTCCGTCTACGACTCGGAGGTTCTGGCCCGAGGGCATTCGGCACTGGCAGTTCGGGGTCTCTCCGATTTGAGTCACGGGTGAGTCTTGGCGGGGATTCCTACTTGATATACCGTGTCTATATATATATAAACTAGACGCGGACGTGCAGTACTTACTGATTGGCAGAAGTTCTAGTCTCATATACTAATACGCCTTTCGCATTTCACATCCCCAAAAGATGCCGTGCGGGTCCCAAGCGGCCTGCGAAGGTTGCTCCTGCAGCGCCAGCAATGGCACCCCCGCACCTGTCAACATCGAGGACTGCGAGTCCGAGCTGCTGGCGCTTCGCAAGCGGACCATGGAGCTGGAGAAGACGTTAGCGACGATGACCAAGGGCGGTGGTGGTGGTGCGGGCGGCCCCAAGCGGGGTCGGAGACTACGCTCCGCGGACTGGTTCCGGTGCGAAGAGGACCCGGGCATGATGGCGCTGTACATCGAGCGCTATCTCAACTACGGGATGACTCGCGAAGAGTTGATGTCCGGCAAGCCCATCATTGGCATTGCGCAGACGGGGTCGGACTTGGCCCCTTGCAATCGGCACCACCTGGAACTCGCGAAGCGGGTTCGGGAGGGGATCAGATCGGCGGGGGGCATTGCGTTCGAGTTTCCCACCCACCCCATCCAGGAGACGAGTCGACGCCCCACGGCGTGCATTGATCGCAATCTGTCGTATCTGAGCCTCGTGGAGGTCCTGCATGGGTATTTCTTGGATGGGGTGGTGATGCTCACGGGCTGTGACAAGACGACCCCCGCGTGCTTGATGGCGGCTGCTACTGTGGTATGTTTATCACTTCCGTGATTGCGCATGGGGAGGATGGTATGGTGCTGACGCTGCTGAAGAATATCCCAGCCATCTGTATGAATGTCGGCCCCATGCTCAATGGGTATGTCAAGAACGAGCTGGCGGGTTCGGGCATGGTGGTCTGGAAGGGCAGGGAGAAGTATGCCGCCGGGGAGATCAACACAGAACAATTTGTGGACTATATCTCTCGAGGGTACGTTGTGGATGTTCCTATATGTGATCACTTCTCACCATATGTGCAACAGAACACCGTCCGCGGGACACTGCAACACAATGGGCACGGCGTCGACGATGAACGCCTTGGCTGAAGCCTTGGGCATGGCGCTGCCTGGCTCAGCCGCCATTCCTGCTCCTTATCGCGAGCGAAGCCAATGCGCATATGAGACTGGCGTCCGAATAGTAGAGATGGTTCATTCCGATCGCAAACCGAGCGACATCATGACGAGGGAAGCTTTTGAAAACGTGATAGCGGTGAACACGGCCATTGGGGGTAGCACCAATGCTCCCATCCACATCAACGCCATTGCAAAACACATAGGGGTTGACCTTTCCCTTGATGACTGGGATCGTCTAGGGTTCCATATCCCCCTCCTCCTGAACATGCAGCCTGCGGGGGAGCTGCTGGGCGAAGAATATTACCGTGCAGGCGGACTGCCCGCGATCATGGCCGAACTGCTGGACGCAGGGAAGCTGAACGCAGAAGCCATCACATGCAATGGTCATACAGTAGCGGAGAATGTGCGGGGGAAACACACCTGGGACCGTCGGACGATCCAGGCTTATGACGACCCGATCCTTCAAGATGCCGGGTTTCTCCACCTGCAGGGTACGCTGTTCGAGTCGGCCATCATGAAGACCTGTGTGATATCGGATCAATTCAGGAAGAGCTTTCTGGAGAACCCCACCGACCCCAATGCTTTTGAGGGGGCGGTGGTGGTATTCGACGGACCCGAAGACTACCATCATCGGCTGGAAGACCCTGCAACCCCCATAACCGACAAGAGTATTCTGGTGATGCGCGGGGCTGGACCGCTCGGTTACCCCGGTGCAGCAGAGGTGGTCAACATGCATCCTCCGGGGAACCTTTTGCGACAAGGAGTCAAATCGCTCCCTTGCATTGGCGACGGGCGACAATCGGGTACCTCCGGATCTCCGTCGATTCTGAACGCGAGCCCCGAGGCAGCTGCAGGGGGGAATCTGGCCATCCTGAAGGATGGCGATCAGCTGCGTGTTGACCTCAACCAACGCCGGGTAGATATTCTCGTTTCAGCCGAGGAACTGCAAAGACGTCGGGACGAACTCGAGGCCAACGGAGGATACGGGGTACCGGAAAGTCAGACTCCATGGCAAGAGTTATTCCGCAAAGAGACGGGGCAGCTGAACGAAGGGATGGTTCTTCGCGGAGCAGTCAAGTTTCAACGCTTGGCCCAGCGTTATGGGGCACCGAGACATAACCATTGATGAAATGACGCCACAACTGAAGAAAGCGAAATAATTAATCTCGCAAGATGATGATTCTTGGTCTAGTCCTGCTTGTATGGAATGTGCGCACTGGCTTTACTTCAGGTCAAGTGATGTAGACCTCAGTCTTGGCCAGTAATTCCCCTCTTGGAATATGGTCCATAGGATGGGGAAGTGTAGGCAGTTGCATATGCAGCCTTAATAGAAAAGAATAGGGCTGACTGGCTGGTTGTGTAATTGGAAGGGACTGGAACCTCGAACATTGATCACTCAGCTTGATTTCAGGCCCCAAGCCAGGAAAACAATTATAGCAAGGAGCCTCCTTACTTCCTTCTCTGCATTCAACGTGGGATTCACATTTTCCAAAGTTCAGACAGCACAGCCCCTCCTCCAATCCTCCCTCCTTCCTTTCTCCTTCAATTCTCGTGTCAGGATCCGAGGCTGATGACAGCATCGCATGTTCTGATCTGTGCAACCTGCACCTCTCGGCGAAAGAGCCTCTTGTCTCTCTCCTCGGTCTCTCATTCGACTCGCCCGCATAATCCACCGGCAGACACCCACCACAGCCCACAATCTCCCAAACTAAGTTCTGACACACACCCATCCAACTCGAGTCAAGGGTGTAGGAATCAGGAAAAAGGAAAAGCTGGAAAAGGTCCGAGCCAACTCCGCAAACCTCGGTTAACATCGCCTCGTTGTCAAGTCAACTGCAGATGTCTGTTCGTTCAACATCATCATCACCACCACCACCCATGACCGCGCCCGGACCTGATCAAGATAACCAGGATTTCTGTGATTGATGCGACATGATAGCATAGCCGCCGCCCACTCATGATCCCTGGTGTCCAGTTGCCAAGATGGCTCATTCACCGATTTCTTTCGACATCTTATACGCTTTTCTCCGAGAATGGCCGATCTGATAGGACGGCTTGCATAAAAGGCCTGCACAGATAGGTCCGATTGCTTGTGATTTCATCCGTCCATCAGTCGACTAGACAGCCAGTTGTCTAGTGCATGGGAGGTGGTGCTTCAAGAAAAATTTGTCCGGGCCAAGGGAGCTGTAGACTAGGTAGGGGGTGGGGATCGAGACCCTCCGCCAAAGAATGAGGGCCAGAGGGTTTTCACTCTGGAGCCTGTGATTTCTTGTCGCAAACGCTAAAGTGAAGTGTGTTCACTAAGTTTACTGGGCCCCTTCGGGTGACATAGCATGATGACGCTGATGATCGAGGGCTCCTGAAGGTCGGTGATGGATTGAGTCATCGCCATATGGTCTAGCTATCATGTCACTCCTTCGTCTACTCGAATAGGTTGTGGTGGTGATACGGTTTACTAATCCCAAGGCTGAGTAACCAGTGTACAGCCTCCCAAACAGATGACCGATGAGAATGAGATGGGTTGACACCTTCATGAGCCCGATAC
Source organism: Aspergillus aculeatinus CBS 121060 (assembly GCF_003184765.1). Taxonomy (NCBI): domain Eukaryota; kingdom Fungi; phylum Ascomycota; class Eurotiomycetes; order Eurotiales; family Aspergillaceae; genus Aspergillus; species Aspergillus aculeatinus. The sequence continues at coordinate 114,977 of NW_020291509.1, forward strand.
GAAGTTATCCACCCACTGGGTCGTCTTTCGCATCTCCACCGCACAAGCACGCACACACACAGAGCACCTCGGCCCCCTTTAGACCACCATTCATTATCACCACCACCATTATGTGGACGACATGCTGACTTGTCCTATCTCACATCGGGACAATCTCCCCGGGTCTGAGGTATAGATAGAGAATTTTAAACACACACCAGAACCACCAACGAAGTTGCAGCAGAAAACTTTAATAACCCAAACCGGCCCAGCAACAGTTCAGTGGGCCTGGTGGGTCTCGGGAGTCTCCCGCGTCGTTTTTTTCTCAGTGGGCAAAATCTGCTGTTGCCCTGGAAGGTTCCCTAACTTGACGATGGTCTCGCCCCCGTGCCTTTCGAAGAGTTTTCCTTGGGTTTCGATGCTTGGTGTCCAATCTCCACTTGGCAAATTCTTGAATCCAGAGAGTCAACAATTGCAGAGTGGGATTCGGGGCTGACCTCAGACCGCCCCCCAGGCATCCACTCACAGTCTCACACCATCACACATCTCGCTCTTCCCCCCCTCCTTGGAAAAAAAAGCCACACTTCTCGGCGCACTCGCCCTTAATTCTTTTTTGATTTGATTATTCTTTATATTCATCATCCTTCCCTTCCTGCATAGGAACTTCCTGCATCTTTCCGGCATGCTGATCTTGCTGTTTCCATCCAGTCAGATGCGAGATTGCTAGCATGCGGTTCTAAGAAGCACTAGCAAACATCCAGCTGGGCGTCCGCCATACATCAGTCGATCGCTGCATCTCACTGCGCGTCTGCTCTTAGGTCATTTCACGGCCCCTCTCGCTGCTCTTGACCTGTCGATCCCGTTTCATTGCCAATAAAACCCGCCCCCAAACTCGACTCAATCCCGAGTCCGGACTTCCGCGACTCTCTCTGAAGATAAAAAAGAAAAAAGCAACCCATCTTGTCCTACACACGTCAGGCCTAGATCTTCTACAGGCACCTGTGCATTCATACCTACTATCGCACACCGCATCCTTACAGCCTGTCGACAATCAGCCCAGTCGACGAATCCGACCCCTTTCTTGAGGCACTCAAGAACATTTGCAATCATCATTGATTGCTGTCCACCTTCTACCCCTTGGGTCTTCCTTCAACTTCGGATTCTCTTGTTTCTGTCTCTTTAAATCACTATGCACCTCGCTCAATAACCCGGCGTTGCTCTTCGCAACTTTCTCTCGTCTTCCTACTTGACTTTCTTCGCCAGCAAGCAAGCGCGCTATATTGATTGTCTTCCTTACCGCTTCTCATCATTATCCCTGATCACTACATCTACTTTCAGTCGGCCCTTGGTCTCTCATCCGTCACAATGGCGCCCAACCTCTTTATCTGTCTACGCAAAGCATTCTGTCCCGTGTATTGGTTTCAGCGCGGAGAGCGCATCCACGGGTCTATCCACAAGGAGGAACACTGGGAGAGCCCTGTTCCTGGTATCTACAAGTACATCCCTGGTCGGGGATGGCACCTCATCCTCAAGGATGGCAATGAGCACGAGGAGAAACTGCCGGTGCCCCTTGTTTACTGCCGCATCCTGCACCGATACATTTTCGAACACGAGATGGAGGAGCGCTGTCGCTGGCACTCGGTGACTATCCATGAAGGAGCCAAACCCGAACGACTCCTTTTCTTTCTGCTGGATGACGGCTACACCTGGGTTGCCGGCTGGGACGCCAAGGGAAAGTTCATCCCAGGTCCGTATCAGAAGTGGCACTACGACTCGGAGACGCGCACCATGCGCCGCGAACTGTTCCCCGAGAGCTCCAATGTTTCCCGTGCCAGCATCGTGCCGAACAAGTTGACCTGATCCCCGACCTCCTCGAATGAGATGATCGACCATCGCATCTAAGTCGCGTCTGCAGCTGGTCTCTACAGCGCACGCGTTGGCCGTTCACGACCGATTCAGAACGATTATTGCTGTTTTGAGCTAGCGTTCTAGCGTTTCCTTCCATTTCGCTTTCTTGTCTGTGTTTTCTTCGTTTTGCTTCACGTGTCACGCATAAATCGCTCATGAAATTGCTGGGACGGCTCTACTACTTTGTTTTCTGGGTAGAGGCTTTCTTTCCATAGCGACGAAGGCGTTTTGGGTCAAGGTTATAGACAACCGGATAGATGTTTCGATTTGTTTGTTAGACATCCTATGCTTGATGATGGGATCTTCGGAATTAGCTTTGTCAAAAGATTCTGCTACGGGCAGATTGAATATAGAAGGATGGCCGTGTTGAAAGATTTCTTCTCATATAGAGAGCTTTGTAGTATACAGTATACACAATAGTATCCAGTGTATCGGACTAGATCTGCATCCGAAGTAAAAGAATTTTGGTTGTTGCAAGCAGAGGTGAGGATCTGCATGACAGCCGCATGAGACATGTCATTCAGGATCATTGGGGCTGGATCGGCGGTCACAGAAAAGCATGTGATAATTTGACTGTAGCGTTATCAATGATGCCACAACATACATGTACTGTACCATTTTCCATACTTTATATCCGGGATGGGTTCCTTGATCCATGATCGTGTCCAATCGAGTGCCCACGTCCACCCATGTGCTCTCCCATCTTCACTATCAATGGCCGAGGAGCATTATGCCATCCTCTGAACCAGGAAACTATCTTTGTTAGGTTGCTCTTACGAATTCCCCCGGAGCTCCAAGCATACGGTCGTATATGCAACCCATCCCGAATAATCCTACACTGCCAACCCAGTAGACAGGTACTGTAGTCGAACACATCGATGTCTATGAGGAAGGAAATCTAATCTACAACCGCGCCTTCTCACCCGCCCGCTGCCGCTGCCGCTGCCGCTGCTGCCCCGTGTTCTCCTTCTTCACCCCCTGACCGCTCTCGCCATCGTTACTATTGTCGTCTGCGACCAGCAACCGCTCCAACCCCCGCCGCACCACCGGATCCATCCCGCCGGCCGTCGGCCGCATCGTCTCCCGCGCCACGAAGACATGCGTATACCCGCCCACCACCTTCACGGCCGCCTCGCCCCGCCGGAACACCCCGACCTCGTAGGTCACGCTCGAGCGCCCGAGGTGGTTGACCCGTAGGCCCAGCTCCAGGGTGTCCGGGAAGGAGACGCTGGCGAAGTAGTCGCAGTTGGAGGAGATGATGAGGCCGATTTGGGGGGTGGTTGCCGTTGGGGTTTGGGTTGGGGTTGAGGTTTGGGGGGCTTGAGTGGTGGTTTGGGTGGTGGGGGAGGTGCGCTCCTTCTCCGCGGGGTTGTTGGCGCTGAAGGGGTTCATCCCGCAGTGGGTGATGAGGTAGGTGTTGATGATCGAGTCGAAGAGCATCGTGTACACTGTGTTGTTGAGGTGGGCGTACATGTCGTTGTCGTACCTGGTGGGTTGGGTTTGGTTAGTTTTGGGTTGGCTAGAGACGGGGGAGCTTAGGGACTGGGGACGGAGGGGGATGTACCATCTTGTTTGGTGGGTTTGGTGGAAGAGGTAGTCGCTGCGCGTGCGGCGCTTTTTGGCTGCGGTGGTGGTTGTGGTGGTGGTGGGTGGCATTGTTATGTGGTTGAGTTAGGGATAGGGGGAAGGGGGTGTTGGGTGGATTTTTTGCTGGGGGTCTGTTATGGGTGATGGGAGCGTATAGGCTGAGTTCGTCGGGTTGATTCAGATAAGGAAATAGTCTGCAATTGAATCTGGAGTAGACTCTAGGTTGATGTGAATGCGGAGGGCGGAGGATGTAAATGGGTTTATGATTCCTCCCGGGGATGTGGGGCAGTTTGTGATGAAGCTCAGGGGACCTCGGCTGGTTATGTCGGTTGCCTACAGTATACTGTAGTTCTTGTTCTGCCGTTCGATGCTTGGGGTGTATTCTCTTGAGAAAGTTTCATCTGATTGAGGATATCATTGCCCTCGCAACAGAAGAGTGTTGTGCTTGCAACTTGGGACCCAGATAACTTCTCGAGATGGAAATGCCGAGGTACGGTTTTGAGACTAACCACAAGTGGCTTAGCTCATGTGATTAGTGGCCACAGACACCTTGTTTATCAGGTGTCGAGTATGCCAGTATATCCCAGCTCTGTCCTCCTTCCTCTGGTTGTTCACCTAGCTGCACCTTCCTCTACCAGCGAACATTAGCATTGAGACTCAAGATGCTCGTCTCCATTCTTTGTTTTGGAACTTCTTACCACCAACGTCTACAAGCTGCATGATACCAAGGTCGAATCTATCTATCAGACCCATGAATATCCCGATTCAGGCTGGTTAATAGCACAAACGATTATCTACAGTCCTTGACTGTATCCTTTCTCATACAATAACCGATTGAAGCTCTATCCTCGTCCTTCACAATGAAGGCTTGCAGCCTGAGAGCCTACATGATAGGCCTACTCTGTACCATCCTAGCACACAACTTTGTCGCTGCGCTCGGGCTGGCAAATATCACGACCGAACTTGGTCCTCGGCTCTCTCCAGGTGCACGAATCATTCTCCCGAATAGTCCAGACTTTGCAAATGCCACCTACAGATGGTCTACCTTTGCTGAGCCTCGTCTCAGTGTTGTCGTTGAGATCGCCACAGAGGAGGATGCTGCGGAAACAGTATGCTCCATGCCTGTCTTAAATACTTGTTTTACTAAGAGTATACCAGGTCAAATACGCCAATGAACAAAATTTTCCTTTCATCGCTATAGGTGGTGGTCATGGTGTAACGACTAGCTTGGCAAATCTCCATTATGGCATTGAAATATGGCTCCATAGACTCAACTGGACCATCATTTCGGAGGACGGTGATACGGCTACTATAGGTGGCGGTATCATTGCTGGTAATCTCATCCAGGCCTTGTGGCAAAAGGGGAAGTATGCAGGTATGTGCCTTACACACACACAGTGCATGCTATGTTGCTCATGGATACACACAGTAACTGGCTCGTGTGAATGCACTAGCTACCTTGGTCCGCTCCTTGGAGCAGGCCACGCTGTCCTACAAGGGAAATATGGCTATGCCATGGATCAACTTGTTTCATTGCATCTCGTGACTGCAGATGGAGAGCTCCTTGATGTGTCAGCCTCCGACCCCGATCCTGACCTGTTTTGGGCCTTGCAGGGCGCTGGCCATAACTTCGGAATCGTCACTTCGGTAACTACGAAGATCCACGATATCCCCGACCAAGGTCTTTGGGCTCACGAGGACTACTTCTACGGCCGTGATAGCATTGAGAATCTTTTTGAGACATGGAACCAACTCCTTCCACGTCAACCTCCTACTGTGGCGATTGTTGGCTTTATATTGCGAAATGCCAGCATAGATGCCGTGAATGTAAGCTGAACACGTCAGCAAGAATATGCCATTAACATGCTGATCAGTTGATAGCCAGTGGTAGTACTCTCTCTCATGCAGGAAAACGTCTCTCGTGTCGATCCCATCTACACCGAGCCCTTCCGCAATGCGAATCCTATCTCTGTCTCCTCCGGCTTCGGGACATACAGGGATATACCAAGGTGGTTACGATTCGATTTCAACAATTCCGTATATTGTACTACCAGGAATGTTTCCGCGCTGCATTTTCCAGTCGGTCTCCGTAGATGGAATATTACAACGCAGCGCATGGTGTACGATGCTTTCGCAACGATCACTGCGGGCAACTCCCCGTTCAATGCTTCCGAGTTTCTGCTCGAGGGCTTCCCAGTGCAAGGCGTCAAAGCCGTCCCTGAAGACTCTACGGCATACCCTTGGAGGGGCGACAATCTCATTGCATATCCCCTTCTCAGGTATTATACAAACATGAGCCTAGATCATACGGCCATTGAGGTCGGCGAAGGATTTCGGCGAAAACTTCTCGAGGGCAGCGGCTCGGAAGAATTGCACTCATACGTTAACTATGCTCTTGGCGACGAGTCACCAGAACAGATTTATGGCTATGAGGAGTGGCGATTGGACAAGTTGAAAGAGCTGAAGAAGAAGTATGATCCGGAGAGGCGGTTCAGCTTTTATGAGCCTATTCCTATCTGAGTGTTCTTTAGAAGGGTTGTTTTCTCTTCGATGACCTAACCATGACCTGTGTTGGGTATTATTATGACTAGATATCAATACTGTATTCATAGTCTACCTAGGGTTAAGTATTGATGGGAAAAAAGTGTTTATATGATGAATATGCTCTCGTACGCAGGCGACTGGCCGTTAAGGTGATGCAGAGTCTGGCCGTAACTGAATCCAAGCTTGACGTTGACCAGATCGTCTTGACGGGTGGCTGGTGCCAGTGTTTGTGGCACAGGAACCCGCAAGGGAGAGCGGGAGGATATATTATCGACCCACCGGCCTCTTTGTTGTCGTAGTGGCATCGTCGCACAGCATCTTGAGGTTAATTTGACCCTAGCAAGGAGGGAAGACCTGGGCTGGTCTCTGCACAAAGCCTTTCAGCAAGTATTGCATGGCTGGTGTTACCGTGGAGATCATGGTTTAATCCAGGCTAGACAGGAAAGGACAATGGCGTCACTTGAACTTGGAGTTGGCCTCCCTGGAACGAATGGCTGGGTAGACTTCGGAGTAGATCACCACCACCGCGTCATATCCTAGCTACTAATCAACTTTCAGATCGCTAGAGCCTCAACCCGACTTGTCGTAGTGTGTGCTGTCGTGGATGAATCCGATCACCAGGGGGCCTGACCGGGGGAAGAAATGGAGCTGACTGGCCAGACTAACCAACGGAGACTAACCACACTAATTCAACCCCTCGATCCACACGTGTTGTTTTAAAGTGTTGATCGCTGCTCATAAAACAATGGAGTAAGCAGACAGGGGAGAGAATCAGTCAGGCACACAGCATGGAAGAATGACGGAAGTCAATGACTCGGTGGTATTCTGGAGGGACAACCCATGTTATTATTGAAGACATTCAAGATTCAAGACATTGAGGAACCCTTTGCATACAATAAACACGACTATTGACACTTAAATATCCACCTATTCCCCTCCCCACCGCTTCCCGCAAACCCTTTCATACCTCCCCTCCCCTCTTATACGGACTGTACTCCGTCCTGCTGCTGCTGCAATTGTTGTTATTCTTAGTTCTCATCGTTTCTGGCTCCTCCGACCTCTCTTTTCTTTCCCCCTACCGACTGAGTTACCCAGCCAAGTCACTCCTTTGCCCCCTCTTGATCGGTCTTTCTCCTGCTTGGCGTTTTCTTCTAGCCGTCTTTCAATCTTCTATTTATACTCGTGTTCTGTGTTCCATTCTCTCCTACCGCTAGGTTTCACGCCGACCCCCAAGTCTAAATTTCCGCCTCCTGCAACACGGTCCGACGTCCTTTCATTTCCGCAACTTAGTTTCCACGATCTGTCTCCTGAAGTTGCTGTTCATATCTCGTCCTTATCGGCCAACCTCTCATGAATTACGACTATGTCAACTACGACGACCACCGCTCTGGCGTCCACCATGCTGGTCGGTACCCTGCCCACTATGACACACGCCGGAATGATGCCAGGCAAGACCTGCCCGACCTGTGGATATGGCCGACTCTCCTCGGAAAGCAGACCAATCGATCAAGCACAACATCGCGTGAAAGAATTAGAAGGGCAACTTGAGTTTCTCAACGTCCAGGCGACACAAATGGGTAAGGAATCTTGTATCGCAAATACCTGCACTGAGCTAACTCAGCCTCTGTCCAAACCAATAGCCGAGAGAATGGCCGAATATGAAGAAGAGATCCGTCGCCTCCGCGCTCAATGCACCGCACAAAGTTCCCGCAATGGCTCCTCTATATCCTCCACCTCGTCGAACCAATACAACAGAATAACAGACTTGTCAATGTCGCCTCCCTCGTCGCAGACCTCTCCGAAGTCACATGGCCAACATAGCGGGCGCTTATCCACGCTGACCTCCCTGTTGCCCTCCCGCCGACCCGGCGCCCCGAGCGCAATCCAGCCCCAGCCAATAATCTCTCCACCGCCGATCACCAGCTACGAGGAAACATTGGAACTACAAAACGCGCTCAACCGAGAACAGAGCCTGCGCAAGGCCGCCGAAACACAATTGTCGCAAGCCAGCACTGAGTTGGAGGAATTGACGGCGCAACTATTCAGCCAGGCGAATGAGATGGTCGCGCAGGAGCGCAAGGCAAGAGCGAGACTTGAGGAGCGGGTGGCGGTACTGGAGCGCCGGGATGTCGAGAAGAGGACCCGACTTGAGCGCTTAGAAAAGGCGATGGAAAGAGTCGAAAGGATCCGAGCTATGGTTGGCTAGCGATTTGCAGGATGCACACATGAGGATTGTGGACGCTCCGGACTATACCCCCTTTATGTACCTGTCTTGTTCTGGGTCTCCGTCCATGCTTTCAGGCTAATACTCCCAGTCTTATACCCATACCCCTCTTCTGGTTTTATTTTTGGCGCTTGGTTACTTGGTCTGCCCTTTCGAGTTTGACATGCGATACGACCTGATGGGTCAATGGGTCACCCTGCTTATGAGTGACGATTCTGCATCGTGTTCTGGTGACAGGCGTTCTGTTTATACATCGGTATCCTTGCATAAAGCGATTGCATTATTTTGTTTATCTATGTACTCTATTGGCTTTCCGAAGGTTATACCTCCTCATAATACTCTTTCTTATGACTCTCATATGGCATCATGCAGTTCCAGGAACCCCGCGGCGGGATGCCAGGAATTAGTCTGGTTGCAGACCCACTTCAGGGTCTCCCCGTGGCTACCTACTGAACTCCATCCTGCTCTGCTATCGTCATTTCTTCCAAGGTTCATATTTTCAGGTTTTAGAAAATTCCTCACTCACAATGTCTATCGGAGTTGCTATTATTGGCAGTGGTAAGTGATAGTCACTCTGAGATACTGCTTTGGCATCGACTGACAGAGCACTCAGGCATCTTTGCCCGGGAAGAACACTTGGTACAAAATCCATAATTCCTTCTTGCTTCAGTGAAGCTATTCGAGCTCCCAGCTGATGTCGCAATCCGCAGCCCGTAGCACGCGCCTCGCCCGATTTCGCGCTCAAGGCGATTTATTCCCGCTCCCTCCAGTCAGCACAGAACCTCGCCTCTGGAGTCGAGGGAGTAGATCTATACTCGGAGGATGCCGGCACCGGCAGAAGCTACGCGGATCTCCTAGCTCGGGAGGACGTGCAAGCTGTCATCATCGCGTGAGTGCTTGATCCAGAAGCATACAATACTTACTTGCCGAGCTAATCGAATGCCTGGGCAGCTTGCCGATTCTCGCCCAGCCAGAGTACATCAAGCAGGCTCTTACCGCCGGGAAACATGTCCTGTCCGAGAAGCCCATTGCCAAGGACCTGGCCACCGCCCAGGAGCTGTTGCAGTGGTACACTGTCAACATCGACACCAGCAAGACTCTCTGGGCCGTCGCGGAGAACTACCGCTACCTGGCCAAGTTCATCCGGACCGCCGAGGAGGTCCGCAGATTGGGCGGAGTGAAGAACTTCCGCGTGAGCGTGCGCAGTCTGATCAAGACGGACTTCAAGTACTACAGTAAGGATCTCCCGTTCAACGTATGAGTCTGAATTACGAGTTGCGCGAGAATGCGGGCAGGCTGACAATGTCACACCCAGAGACGGAGTGGCGTCGGACCCCAGCTCACCAGGGCGGATTCGTCCTTGACGGCGGCATCCACCTCGTCGCGGGACTGCGGCTGATTCTCGGAGAGCAGGAGGCGCTGGCCTCGGTGTCCGCGCGGTCGAGTCTCCTGCAGGAGTATCTGGCTCCCGTGGACACCGTGGACGCCGTGGCGCAGACGAAGTCCGGAGCATCGGGCGCCATCACCATGTCGTATGGCTCGGCATTCAACGACTTTGTATTTGAGTTCGACTGCGCGCAAGGCGCGGTGACGCTGAACGGCGACCGGGTCACGGTCAAGGGGGAGAGCTTCGAGGTGCCCTTTGAGGGCCGGGGAGTGAACCACGAGGTGGCTGGGTTTGCGGCATCAATTCGGACCGGTGCGGTGCAAGCCTTGTTGCGGCCGGAGCAGGCGTTGGCGGATTTAGAGGTGATGGAGGGGATCTTCACGAGCCATGGGGCGCGGGTCGACCTACGACTGCAATAGATAATAGATAATAGTTGGTGGCGAGTAGAGCAGTAGGATAGACGCATAAGGTCGGTCCAAGACAAATAAGATTAGTCATGTGCATGATAGAACGGCATCCATGGTCGGGACTAACCCGATTGAGACGGCGGCGGTCAAGGGCACGCGGGGCGAGCCCTAACACACGGAAGGGGTTAGTCTCGCTTAGCGAAGCCACTAGGGCGAGTCTTGCTCGGGCGGCCAAACCTGAAGCGCGAAATCTCGAGACCGAATTTCGACCCCTACGACAACTCCCAGCGCCAGCCCGCGAGAAGACGACAAGGTATGTGTTGCACGATCGCCGTTGGTCTCACTGCATACTGACTTGGGATTTGTTCAAGATGGTCCTCGCAAAGAAGCACGTCCCCATCGTCAAGAAGCGTACGTTTGCACCTTGTCCCAATATGCCCACCAACCATGAATATATCCTGCCGGGAGTCGAAGTTCAGCCATCAGTGGATCGGTCCTTGGTAGCCAGCCAGCAATCGTATGATAGCGAGACAGGAGAACGACAATCGCAACGAGGAAGAGAACGTGGAGGATGATCTGGGTGCGAATAATGGTTGATCATGGAGGAGGATTCGATTTCTGAATGGAACGATCAATTCGGACGACCAATTTCACTTGTCAAATGCACCGACAACTTCATACGACAGCTTCGAGTACGCCGCAAAACGTATGCACGCAAATGATCACTGGCTTCCGAAGGACTGATTTACCTGGAAAACTCGAACCTGAGCTATCTCCCGAGGGCGAACTCAACCCACCGAATCACACTACATCCATTCACACACGAGGGGACAAGTTTCGTTGACAATTTTCCGCTTTTACAGGCACCAAGCGTTTCTTCCGCCACCAGTCCGACCGCTTCAAGTGCGTGCCGGAGTCATGGCGCAAGCCCAAGGGTATCGACAACCGCGTCCGTAGACGCTTCAAGGGCAACATCCCCATGCCCTCGGTACGTCGCTTTCCTTGCCGCTTGCCACGGAATGCGGAGCCGTCGACTAACAGGCCATTCCCATCAATAGATCGGTTACGGAAGCAACAAGAAGACCAAGCACATGATGCCCTCCGGCCACAAGGCTTTCCTCGTCCACAACCCCAAGGACGTCGAGCTTCTTCTCATGCACAACCGCACCTACGCTGCTGAGTACGTTCTTGCCCCCCATCACTGCAGCTTTTTTCCTCCCCATATCGCCGGATCCAATATACTAACGAACCCCAACAGGATCGCCTCCGCCGTCTCTTCCCGCAAGCGTGTCGACATCATTGCCAAGGCCAAGGCCCTCGGCGTCAAGGTCACCAACCCCAAGGGCCGTGTCACCACTGAGGCTTAAATGGATTTTTTTTATTTAAATCAAAAAAGAAGAGAACCTATTTATGGAATGATAATGTAAAGACTTTCCCAAACCTGCCGCTCCCGAACCTACCTCTCTCTGTGCCCCCACTCCAACCCTCATCCCGAACAATCAGAGTTAAAAAATCAAGCACTTACATGATCGATGAGGAAAAAAGACCATGAATACCAATATCATCTCCATGAATACACCACCTTTTGAAATATAAAAAAATCCAAACGGGGAAAGCAAGCCTTCACCGGGATCGCGGGTATCAGATCATCTGGGGACTTGACCTTTGTCATGAGGTGATGATATGATGCTTTGTCTTGTGGATGGGAACGCTAGGCTGTGCTTGTCGTTTCTATTTATCGAGAATTCCGGGTAATGGCTTGTTTCTTCTAAGTGTGGGGGGGGGCTGCTTGGCTTGATGCAGAGCGATTTTAAAGCAAGATAAAGATATGTCAATGCGATGCGCGTGGCTTGGCTGGTGCTGCTGGTCTGGGAATTATTTGTCTTTCTTGGGGGGAGATTGGGTGTAGGGAGTAGTGTAGGGGCTGTAGTGTTGTTTCCTGGTGTTGTTGCCGTTTCTCTGTGGGGATGTGGTAGACACTCGTTTGATGTTGTAGAGATATCCCAAGGTCTAGTGATGTGTGTTGCTCTACCGTTGATGCTGGAGTGAGTTGACCCAGTAATGCAGGGAATCCAGATTCTTGCTGAGGGAGTAAAACGGAAAGAAGTAGACTGAACTTCTATTGTGATATCATCGCGGATCTATGTACCAAAAACAAAATCTATGCTGTGGCTTGCGCTCCAACACCAGTCTCCGCACTAGCGGCGGCGGCGGCAGCAGCAGCAGCAGCTTCATGCGCCTGCCTCTCCGCCGAGATATCCACCAACCCGACCCCCTGGACCAGCGCCGGGATGCCTCCTCCTCGCCTCTCCGCATGATTCTTTGGGTTATCATCGCCATCCCCATCCCCACCGAGCTCCGGCACCGTGCCATACCCGATCACAATCTCCTCGTCCTCGGGGACATCGACCCAGTCCGGCATCGCGCGGGGGCCGTCCACGCCGACGGGGGGCAGGCCCCAGCTCGGCATCTGGCTGGTGTACTTCCAGCCGTCGGGGCCGCTCTTGTCGGCGTACGCGGCCGCATGCAGGAAGATGCCCAGCTCCTCGGGGCTGGGGTCGGTGTACAGCTCGGTGTCGCAGACGGGGCAGCGCTCGCCGGACAGGCGCTCGCCCTTGCGCTTGTGGTAGCGCTCGACGGCGGCCTCGTGCTCGCGGGACATGATCTCCTCGACGACCGAGGCGTCGGTGCCGGGGGGCACGAGCGGCGCGGCGGTGAGATGCGTGCGGTAGCTGTTTTCGCTGCTGTCGGGCTTTGTGCTTGTGCTAGCGGCCTCGGCGACGGTCTCGGTCTTGCCCAGGTTCGACAGGCGGGCGATCAGCTCCTGGTCGCGCTCGTCGGAGGTCTCGTTCTTGCCCAGGTCCGGGCCGAAGACTTTGCGATTGCTGTAGATCGGGTCGTTGGAGATCGGATGCCCCAGGAACTGCAGGTGCACGCGGATCTGGTGCGTGCGGCCCGTCAGCGGCAGGCAGTGCACGATGCTGTAGCCTTCTTCTTCGTTCGCGTAGATCGGGGGCGGCGTCGCTACCCCCGTCCTTGCCGGCCATCCAACCTCTCCCGCTGCATCACCATCCCCCGATCCCGCTGCAGCAGCGGACGGAGGGATGTACGCCAACCGGCGGAACTTCGTCTTGGCCTCCTTCCCCGTGGCGCGCACGCGGTTCAGCCCGACCTTGGGACTCACCGACATGATGGGCTGATCGCACACGACCACCCCGTCGGGGAACCGGCCCTTCACGCGCGCCACGTACTCCTTTTGCAAGGTGCGCGCCTTGAGCTTCTCGCACATCATCTCCGCCGCCTTGGGGTGCTTCCCCAGGAACATGACGCCCGAGGTCAGCCGGTCCAGGCGGTTGCAGGGCCGCGGCACCCAGTCCGGGTGCCGCTGGGACCGCAGGATCTCCAGCACCGAGTTGTAGTGGTACCGGCCCGCCGAGTGCACGGGCACGCCGGCCGGCTTGTCGATCACGATCAGGTCGTCGTCCTCGTGGATGATCCCGATCTCCTTGCCCGTCACGGGCGGCTCGTGCCGGTGCAGCGTGTGCGAGATGATCTCGCCGTTCTTGACGACCGTGTGCGGCGTGCCTGGTTTGCCGTTGACGCAGACGAGGCCGGTTTCGAGGGCTTTTTTCTGTCCCCATGCGAGATTTTATGTTAGTTGGATGAGGGAATGGAGGGGAGTGGAGGGAAGGGTCACCGTACGTAGTATTCGGCCGGTCGATCGCGGAACTCCGACAGGAAGATGTCCAGCAACTCCCGCCCGCGCCAGCGCTCCTTGCAGTAGGTGTTGTAGGTGTAGTGGTAGGGCTTCACGCGGCGCAGTCCGCCTTCAAAATAGTAGGGGGCCGGCCAGGGGTCGCAGGGAGTCACGGCCACCTCCGGGGGTTCCTGGACCGGGTCCGGAGGCGGCACTTGGAGGGTCGTGTCGACGGGGACAACGGCCATGCTGGACGTCGGGACCAGGCCTCGTCGCAGCAGGTATGCAAGAACGCGAGGTGAGGGAGCCAAGGTCGACGACTGGCGGGGATGACAGGACAAGAGGAAGAAAGGAGGGTGAGTAGTGGTGGGGTTTACGATGAAAGAGATAAGCTCTGCGGCGGCGAAAATTGGCAAAAGAAAAAATTAACTCAAGTCCCGCAGGAAATTTTGGTGGTGCGGGAAAGGGGAAAACAAGTGGATTTTGAGTTATCGGAATCTATCAAATAAAACACTACGGTAAACCTTTCTATTGACCTCCGAGTTTCCTTTCCAACACCTCCGCCTACGGCCGATAACCCAGTCAACCCACCTAAGATCGAGTCAATTCTGATGTAGCCAAGGTATCATGTGTGTAGGAACTTACATTTCGAGTAGGCGCGACGGCAGGAACAACATCCTCAGATGTATATTCCTCAATTGTCCGGTGAACCCAGCCCCGCCTGTAGCACATCCACATTGCCGCATCGTCGAAGTCAAACGATATGCTTCCTTTGGCTAAGATCTGGCCCAGTACATCAAGAGCCTTGGACGTCAACGCGGAGTGGGAAGGAAATGAGCGAAAAGCCCCATGGCTCTCGATAGACCTGAAGAATTGACTCTCATCCTTCAAGACTTCCAGCACGTGGTCCATTGTGATCGTGTGGATCTTTCCTTGTTTAATAAGATCGCAATGCGCCTATACTCAAATCAATTTGCAAGAAGCAAGCATAAAACCGAATCCGTTCACGTCCTGGTACAGTACAGTACATACATTGAAAAGGATATCGACCATGGCGGCCACCATCCCGAGATGCGCACTTGTCAGCTTATACAAGTAATCCATCGCCGCGCGATCAATCATGAACTCGTCATCGAACCCCCGTGCCGCCCGAAGTACCACAACTTCACGAAATTCGTCTTCGGTGTAAAACATGCCGATTTTAACCGAATACAGGCCAGGTCGAGGGGCCAGTGCGATATGCGACGCGATGCCAAACGTCGTCGGAGTATATGCATAGTCCAGGTCCCTCCAATCCACGCCGGTCACAGGGTGTCCATAGTATTCGAAAAGGCAGATCTTGATATCTCCCAGGCGAAGCCCAGATTGCACGTCCTTGATGACCGTATCCCAGAAGTTCATGTCGCGGTAGGAACCCTGAGCCTCGTCGATAAGAATCACCGTCTTGGCAGGAACCGATGCCCATGTCGGATCGAACTCAGGATCTCGTTGTCGCAGGCGCCAGCCGAACTGAGTCCAAGGGGATCCCGGGGGTGCTTCTTGGCGCCCCCAGACAGGGAGGAGATACACGTTGCGATTGTGGTCGAGGTAGTATTCCCGGAGCAATCGGCACAGGACCGTTTTCCCGGTGGCTGGCGTGCCACGCACGAGAACGGCGTTTTCAGAATCCACCGCCGCGGCGAGCTTGGACACGGTATCCTGGCGCGGACATGTCTATTCACCAATAGCGGTCAGGAGTGAACTCATAGCCTCCGGGGAAAGTGAATCTGGGTGTTGCATGCTTACAATCGGGGGCATAGGATCGCGTGTACTCATTTTGCTGGTAGATTGCTGGAAGAGGGTGGCTTTCCTGTGAAGCGTCGTTGACACCCTCGTGGAGAGTCGAAGGAGCAGGAACAGGATGAGAAACTGAGGGAGAACTCATGCTTTGGAAGGTGAGCTGGACTCACTTGTTGTAGAGAGTATCTGTGAGATCGGTTGTGTCTCTTCTCGCCTCTCCCTGAGTTGCTTCTCTCAAATATACCTTTCCGCTCCTTTCTCGGGGTTGCGGGGTGTAGGATGACAACAAGTTGATGTGGGAGCCGACAGTGGTGAAAGTAAACTGAAACCAGACAGGATCTCATGCGAAGCACCAAACACCGGAGATGTGAGAAGTAGTTCGCGAAATAGCAATGCTCTGCAGAATACGATGACTCTCAAGGGAAGGGGGTAATGACAGCTGAGAGGAAGGAGATAAAAAGATTTACGTCGTTCACAAGTAACAAACAAGTGACAGAACGCTAGCCTCGCAACTCCGTGTATATGTCACTATCTCCTCACTCACCCCGAGTAAACTCGCAATGCCATCGGAATCTGACCCGGACCAGGACCCCAGAAATCTGATCGTTTCCCCCGGAATCATGACATACAGTCTCATCTATATGTATCATCGAGTCCCATACCTCAGCTTCTTCTTCCGCATAGCCCTCTCATTACCTTCCGATCCGAGAGCGCAATTACTACTGCAATCGCTCCACTCATCACTCCAAACGTCGACACCATGGTCGCCCACCCAGCCTGATCAACCAGAAGACCCGCCATCAGAGGCCCAAGCACCTGCCCACCGGACCATGCCACGTTAAACAGCCCGTATGCTTGCGCAGTGCCTCCCTGGTGGCCGAAAATGCCTGGATATTCTCGCTCATATCGCTCCGTGACTCGTCCCACCTCAACCATCAACGAGACCATCTGTAGGGTTGACGCGGCTCCAGCCAGAAAGAGGAAGACGACTAGCAGGATCTGGTGCTGGACCGTGTTCTCAGTGACGAACTGGAAGAGGAGAAAGGTTGGACAGTCGAGTAAAAAGCCTAGGAAGGCAATTTGTAAGGCTCCGAGGCGGTCGACGGCATCACCTGTGTGAACTCAAGGTTAGTCGAAGCCAGGTTTGGAAGTGGATAGACGTACCGATCCAAGGGGACGCGAAGGACGGTGCGAACAAGGGCAGGAAGCACAGGCCTATGCCCATCGGGCCCCAGTCGAATGTCTTCATGACATAGAGTGGAAGGACCTGAACCACGATCAGTTGCTGCAAGAAGATGGATGTAAGAGGATTGCAGTAACCACGGACCGTGTCGAATGAGGAGTACAAGATGGCATCGACGACAGTCGCCATCAACACAACCATCAATTTACCAGAGCATATCAGCCGAACAATGCCCGGTACGGACGTCTCTTTCCCGCTCGAGTCGGGCTCACTGCCATCCTCGACCGGTGGTTCAACGAGCACATCGTCAGGCGGACACAGCGAGCTTGCACTGTCCTGTTCACTGAAAGCGCCGTAACCGGTGCTCTTACCCAGCAAACCGCTGGATTCTTCCGTCTTTGACGGAAGCCACTTCGCGGCCGTCTTCTGCTCGATCATGACCAGGCGGAGACTGACATCCACCACGATCAAAGCGATCGCCAGCAGGAACACCGAATGGTACCCAACTCGCGAGAGCCTGCACGGGGATATGTTAGCGACCATCTTCCTCCAACCCTGACAGCACGAATGCGCGAAACGTACATGATCCCACCGATGAACGGGCCGAACACCGTCCCAACTGTCAAAGCCATAGAGACGTATCCCATGGCCGCCCCGACCTGGTCCTTGCCCACCGTGTCCACAACAAGCGCCATGCCGACAGTCCACACCACAGCTGCCGACAGACCTTGCAGAGCCCGCGCGATCACCAGCGACGACAACGACCTCGCGAACCAGAACACCACGGTCGTCCCGCCGAGGGCAAACAACCCGATCATGAACGGAAGCTGGCGCGATGAGCTCCTGTCCGCAAAGTATCCGAAGATGGCTTGTGAGTCGTGACTGGTCAGGACCTATTCTCCGAGCATACCAATCGGCTAGCAGTGCAGGGCTATCACTCACGAGAACCAAAGAAAATCCCGCCCCCGAAAGCAGCAAGCATGATCGACATCCATTGCTGTACTGTGAAGCTTTGTGTCAGTGGGCTTTTGTCTGCCAATACAGGCATAGGAAAACGTACGGTCATTATCCGGCACAGCGACTCGCGTTTTCAAGACAATCGGTAATATGGGCACGATCTAGTAAATGATCGTTCCAGTTAGACACAACTCGTCACCAGCATTCATCACCGGAGAACCGCACCATGCCATAGATGAAAACGTCCTGCGTGCGGTGAAACGGCAATTAGCATCGTGTCCAGGAAACAGATAAAGCGACACCATCCTTATCTCCCCCCTCCCTCACTCACCGTAAAACAAGCAATAGCCACCACCCAAGTCACAAACGTCTTGGAAGAGCGAAAGGCCAACTTCCATGGTGGGGAATCGCAGTCTGTCGCTGCCATACCGAATGTTCTGCCGACGGGAGGGGGCGATAAAGTATGATCGTATGTAGTGGGAAAAGGGTCAACGACACGAACAAGTACCCGAGTCGCACATCGTGGCCCAACGCCGTCTTAAGGAGTTTAAATAGCTCAGCGACATCGGCGAGGGGAACAGAGGAGGAGGGGTTTTTTCTCTTTCGAAGAAGCAAAGCAAGAGCCAAAAAGCAAAGTAAAGCAAAAAGGGTGGGCTGAGCTGACAAGTCAGTTAACTATAGGCCTACGGTTGTGGGGAAAGGAGAACTAATGGGACGGATTTGCCCTTTTCTCCCTCTGCCTCTAAACTCGATGAGGTAAAATTTCGCAGAGCTGCATCGTCAGCGCATGAGCTGTCGGGATTGATTGGCATCGGCTGAGATCCGGAGAGTCTATCTATTGTCTCGGTCTACTGGTGTGTGCAGTAGGAAACTAAAACTACTAGGTAGGTAGGTAGTTAATGATATCCTTATCTCTATCATCGTGACCGCTCGTTGGTGGCTCCGGCCGAGATAGTGCGTATCTAGATGATAACTAAGGTCGCCTACGTCCCGTGATGAATAAACTCGACTAGATCATTCTATAATGGCACTATTGCACTAATCTCACGCAAATGACTTATGTCCAAATTTGAAGACGGCAAAAACATACGTGGACAAATTCACCGACACGAACGCGATGGGACAGTGGCACGCACAGATTGGTGTCCGAGTTGGACAAGATTCTGGTCCAGTGCTCAAGAAAACCACCAGTGCATGTCATTTAATGGCTCTCCACTGTCGTCATCATCTTCTTCATCATGCTATCAAACTGATTTGCTCGGATCGTCAAATTAGGGTCATGGATTCATCAGCGAAGCAAAAGAACACGACTGACTCCTACACGCCGTTCCTGGACCCCCGAACACACGATACAGAAAGGAGAAGAGGAGTAAAATGTTCGTCGGTAATGAAAGAGCGATCGATGTTGCAAGAATAAATTAGGAGAAAGAGAAGCCATGATTCAGAAACAGTTAACGTATACATTCACTTCCTTCACATCAGCCATCATGATCATTGGTGTATAACAGTTCGTCCACGTACATGGGAATAGCTAGCTCAGAGGAAAACCGAAGAAAACTGGAAAAAGAGGGGGAAAAGGAAACTTTTCGACATGCTTGACTGAGAGCAATAACTAGATCCTGATCGTGGGCCTAGCCGGAACAGACAATCGGAAGGGGGGTAAAGAAGGGGAGAATGGTTCAAAGACGTGAAGACAACGGGTCATCAAAACAAATTAGCCACCGACATAACCAAAATCAATCCGGCTATTCGAAGAGAGCACACGGAGAATTGCTGTTAGGTCCAGGCCACGGCAGGGATCCAGTGCCGCGAGCTGGGACGCTCTGGCGGTAGTAGCGCGATATTTTGGTCAAGTGATGAACAGCTCTGGGGTATCGATGAATCTATGCGAATCGGCCACCGCGGCGGTTGTTGCGCTGTCTCCCCGAGCCAACCGTGCTCCAGCCCTCCTCGTCGGCGGCTGCAGCCTGGGCCTCAGCGGGGGCGCTCCGCCAGCTGCCGTTAGTCTTGCTGGCAGCCGCATCGGTAGCAGCAGCCTCAGCACCCTTAGCAGCCGTTTCCTCGCCCTGGTCCTGTTCAGCCTTCTCGGCACCCTCTTCCTCACCGGCCTGCCGGAGGATATCGAAGTTCTTGCCACCCTGAGGAGTGTCGGTGACGTCTCTTCCGTTGGGGTCAGCCGTGGACACCGGCTTGTCGGTCTTGCCCTGCTCCTTGGAAGCGCGTTGCTTCTCGCCCTTCTCAGCCTTGGCCTTCTCATCAGCCTCCTTCTTTTGGCGGATCGCAAGTTGGCGACGCTCCTCAACCTCTTTCTCGCGGGCAGCGGTGTCGATGGGCTTAGCTCCACCGAAGATGCTGGCCTTGGACTCGCCGCCGGCAGCCGGGGACGAAGACTCAGTCACAGTCCGTTTCTGGAGGTTCAACTTGGGGCGGCTAGGAGCGGCGGGAGCGGCAGGGGCGGCAGCAGGCGAAGGGGGGTTGCTGGACTCCTTGGGCTGATCGGGGCGCATTCTGGACCGCCATGCGTTGTCGAGGTCGGCAGCAGTGGGCGTGCGTTCTTGACGTTCTTGGAATTCGCGGCGAGGAGGACGAGAGCCATCCTGAGAGCGTCCCTCACCAGAGAGTCCCTCGTGGGAGCGGCCCTCACCCCAGGCGGGGGAGCTGCGTCTGAAACCAGGTCCTTCGTTGCTACGGGGGCGCCCTTCTCTCACGGGGGCGGGAGGGGACAGAGGGCCCTTGCGCTCCCAGTTGTTGAAATCGCGGAACTTGCCATCGCTCTCGAAGTTGCTGCGACGGTTGTTACCGCCGCGCTCACTGCCTGCATCAGACATGTTATCCATGTTGCGGCCGAAGTTGGAGCGATCGAAGTTGGAGCGTTCAGGGACGCGGCGCTGGGGAGCATCCGGAAGAGGGCCCTTGCGGGTCCAGTCAAATTCCTTGACATCGCGCTCCTTGGCTAAAAGCGGTTGTCAGCCAGCATATAACAGTATCCAAGAGTAGCAACACCTACGAGGCTCAGCGATGCTGACACGGATCGCTCTTCCCTGAAGAGTAGCGCCGGAGAGGTCGAGAGCCTTCTTCAGACCATCGACAGTCTCAAACTCGACATATCCGAATCCCTTGGGGGCCTTGGTCAACTTGTCCTCCACAACACGGACGTTGGTCACACCGCATTCGGCAAAGAGATCGGAAATATCGGCAGAAGCCGCATCGAAGGACAGATTACCGACGTGGGCGGTATAGGGAGGCTGAGTAGGAAGAGGGAGAGGCTCTCTGACGGCGTAACCACCACGCTCGCGTTCTTTCATCGAATCATGTCAGCCTAGGAAATCCCTCGAACTAATCTTGTAGCGGAGAAGCCATACCACCAAATCCATTACCGAAGCCGGAAGAGGAAAGACCCATAGGGCGGCGGTCGCCTCCGAAGCTGGTCGAAGAAGGGGCTGGCTAATGATTAAATTGATGCCATCATGATGAGGCTAAGGGTGCGCTCCAAAAACCACGTACCGGCTGTAAATCATCGTACGATTAGCAAAGATCGTTAGAACTATTTCAGAATGAGAAACACTTACCAGGCAAAGGCATGTCGTCCATCTCATCGGCCCAAGAGCCGAGGGCTAGTCCTCATCAGTCATGTTCATCCCCGCGGGGGTATGGGGATATCTCGACGGACTTACACTCATCAGCCAAGAAGTTGCCTAGCGACATCTTCTGGGCTTTCTGCTTTCCGGGCGCTGAACATATGAAAGATACATCAGTAAACAGGGACATCTTTGAGGGGTAGAGAGGTGTGGGTTGCGACAGCGCGCAGGGCCACAGAGAGGGGTTGCAAACGAACCCATGATTGCGGTTGTTCAGAATCGGGGAAACGCGCCAAGGGAGTTCCTGTGCGCGTCTCGGGGGTTGAAGGCGAGAGTTAGATGGGGGTGAAGAAGACTTCCGAATTAGAAGTCTTGAGAGAATGCGGAGGATGACGTTCAAAGGACGATGAACGATGGGTGGGTTGGGATGCAAGGAAGCTCCGCAGTTGAAGAACAGAGGGGAAAGTAGGTTTATCCGTGAGGATAATTTTTAGTGATGACACTAAAAAAGTCAGCCTCCAAAAAGTGTTGGTGCGGCTTTTGGGCCTGTTGGCGCTCGACCCAACCAAGTAAGTCCCAGTCCAGCTTCCCGAGGGCTTTTTTCCCCTTCCAGTCTTTCCCAGCCCGGCCCCCTCTTTTGCTTGGGACTCTTTTTGCGGAGAGAGAGACAAACTGTGTGAAAGTGAAACTCTCCACTTGAGTTTTGGTTTTTTTTTTCTTCTATTCTTTCTTTTCTTTTCTTTGAATCATGTGTTCCCAATTCTTATTACAGGTTCAAATACCTTTAAGTCGTTTGCTGTAGGGGTATTTCTTTCTTCGCTTCTTACTCTTCCTTTTCACGCCTCATCCCGGCCGAGCGCATCTTCACTGCTCATATCAGCCGGCAGATTTGACATGCAGACAATCCCCCCCAAAAAAACAAAAATCTTTTGCGGGGATGTTAAACATCACCTGTAATGTTTGTGAACCATGCTGCCTTGAATTATTCTTCTTCTTGACACAATTCTTCCCCGCGGACACATCCGCAACACTACTGCATGGAGACAAGACTTCTATTAGACTATTCAGCTTTCACCGACAAGAAAAATTAGTTAAGGCTTCTGCATTCTTGCCATTCTTCATGATTGTGTGTTACAGCTTCTGGCCCCATTATCCCCTCAGCTGGCTGGGCACGAGGAAGCAAGGTTCCATGCCCGCTGTGAAACAAAGAGAAGTTAAATCTCGGGTGACTTGCAGCCACTTGAGGTTGCTGCATCCTCTCGCCTGCATCTTTACAATTGGACACAAAAAATGAACCATTGCAGGCTCCCTTGTGACTGTCATGAAAGATCAGCTTGCTCAAGATATCAGACGGTCAAACTGGTATGCTGCTTTCAACCCTTGGCTAGTAGAAGCGTCGTGCAATGGGTTAGGTTTAGCATCAAGGTTTGCTGAGACATCAGAATGCAAGTCATTGTGCAATACTCGGCGCAAGGCGGGTCAAGAAAGGATGTTGGCTCTCTTTGTATAGTCAGCATCATGAGCCGTCTTCCACTTTTCGCTTCACATCCAGGCATGCCATTAGACATGCCATTATATCATCAAACCCATATGCCCTGAATTTCGCCAATTGTCCTAAAGACGTCGGATTGCAAATGTCACAGATATGGACACAGACTGTGCTTTTGACGGCCATAGGATATAAAAAGTTTGAAATGACTTCTCGGCTTAGTCGGTCAATTGAACTTTGACTCCGTAGAGTATATGCATGGGGAAACAGTCGAAACCAGCCGAAGAGTTCAGTGCGCACAGTGCTCAAGAAAAGGCTTCTGACTTAATTAAGTGTGTGAAAGAATTGTATGTTTGCTGGCAAGTGCAATCGTGGGCACTTTACGCAGTACGCGACTCGTTTCGCTCGACAGAACGGACTAGCTTTAGAAAGGTGCCTGCGACAGTTGCTCCAAGTCAGCCACGGTGTTGATATAAAGATAGAAACTGCAAGATCAAGCATCCGAGTCTTGCGAGCGACGGACTACCCGATACAAGGTCTTGAAGCATTTTGTGACTTGTGTGGAGAAATATTTTCAATGATGCGTTGCAATTAGGCTAACGCTAAGAAGAGCAAGTATGCTTTGAAGCATTGCCGTCAACGTCCAGACGGTCAGTCATACTGTTGTCGTGTGTTCTCTTCGATTACCGCACACGCAGTACAAGCAATAGCACTGGGGTTTGAGTGAGGCCCAAGCAAATTTGTAGGCAGCTGGCTAGTGAGACGAGCGTATATTCAGCAGGGCAACCATTCAGACCGTAAGGTCTATGCATTCAGGCCAGAACAAGTCAAAAAATGACAATTGCAATAGAGGACAAAGGGAAGAAGTGGTCAAGCTCTGTTCTTTAGGTTGATAACTGGACCCGCTTGGATTGCGGGCATATCGAGACCCGCTGAGATGACATCATCCTCCGCCCGCAATTACTCGTTACTATACGGTATAATTGATGTTGCGCTCTCGGCCTTGAATTAATGGGACTTCGGATGTATATGCCACTGACGGTGATTTCTGCAGACAGAATGTATGTAAGAGGAATTAACTGCTGCTGAGCGCCGGTGTAGACAT
Source organism: Aspergillus aculeatinus CBS 121060 (assembly GCF_003184765.1). NCBI lineage: Eukaryota > Fungi > Ascomycota > Eurotiomycetes > Eurotiales > Aspergillaceae > Aspergillus > Aspergillus aculeatinus. The sequence goes on from NW_020291509.1 coordinate 138,801, forward strand.
GGAAGGTTCAGAGCCTTTCAGATTCGCGATTATGCACACAAATACATGACAAAGCAGCATATCCCGTGCCCAAATCACGTGTGCCATTATGGTTTTCCCTGGCGATGAACCGATTACTTGGGCAATTGTCGGCCTGAAGGTGTAACTAACCAACGTACGAAGTAGATCTGAGGGTAAAACTTGACTTCGATGTCGACAGCGAGCAGGATGAGTGAACAGAACAAGAGCCAGTCTACGTTTTTCCCGCTCGTCAAGGCAGGAGCTCTGAGCGGTTAGTCCCTCTAAAACCCGGCGAAGCCTCCACGGTTGTACATTTTTCGCATCAATTCCATGATCCATGTTCTTGCATAGCATGGCGATAACCGCGATGGCCCACTGACATGCCACGATAGGCTCTCTTGGACTGGTGTATGGAGGTGTTGCAGGTGTCATCCGGTCTCCTAATCCGGTGATCCATTCTCTATCTTGCGGTGTTCAATGGGCTGCAACTGGGAGCGGCTTCTGGTGTAAGTGTTCCCTCTTGGCTCCGTGTCGCGTTGATTTTAGCAGAGATCTGAGCCTTCCCCCTGCAGTCTTGAGAGAGAACATCTTAAAATATCATTTCGAAAACAATGCCGATTCTAAGCAACGCGCTTATGTCAGCGCTCTATCAGGGGGCATCGCTGGAGGCACCGTTACCCGACTACTAGGTACGTCGATTGATCATTCTTCGCTGTGGTCACTGCTAGGGAAAACTGCCTGCAATACTAATACCTGGCGTCAGGGGGTCGACTAATTCCAGGAGTGGTGTTCTTTTCGGCACTAGGCTATCTGGGCCAAAGCACTTATAATGCGATCGACACATGGCAATTAGAAAAGGCCAACACTCCATCGAAGCCGATCCTTCAGCGGATCGCCGATTCAAAATGGATTCCGCTCAAGTCCCTCTCCGATGATGATTACAGGGGGATTTTGCGCGAGAAGCTCCTGAGCATCGAGGCCGAGATCGCACTCCTCGATGAAAAGATTGAAGGGCTGGAGAAACTCAAATCTCAAGGGTCAGATTTGTCCTCGTCCGACACATCCACCAGGTGACCAGAGAATCCAGCCCGTCAATTTCTACCACGAACGGCCTTGGTGTAATAGAATGTTACGGGTTAACATTTTCTCCCTGGCTTGTTGCAACCCTTGACTTAGCCACGCCGATGCGGAGCACCGCGAAGATCATGCGGCCATTTGGCTATTCTGGCATCGATGATTGTTCTATAGAAGGATTGCTCCCCCAAGGCGAGCCCTAGTGAACCTACGGCCCGCAAAAGCGCAGTAGTTATCACCATGTATAACATCACTCTACTATGTTCCTACTTGTATAACCCAAGAATCAGGATTATACCACCCAGATCAGAGCTGTTGAACTGTTGTAGCATGAACTTAGCTCTCTTTCAACGTCTTGTGCAAATACTTAAAGGCCGTGAGACTTGAAATAACGTCAAACAAGATGAATTTGCCTCCTGTCTAGGTTCAGGGACCGCAACTCTATAGTAGGCATTGCAGCGCTTGACGTGGTGTAAGCTAATGGTTGTACTGTACCTCCATGCAAGCAGAACGCCAGATGACCCGAGTGGCTGTCACAGGGGTCGTAGTCAAAAGGAGTGCATGCGACCCAATTGACATGCAGGTTCAATTGACAGGCACCTTTAATTTTACGATCTCAATAAATCTGTAAGCTGATCTTCAGACGAACCACCCCTAAAAGGCGGGCAAACCCACCCACCTTCAATACTACGTAAGCTGTTAACTTACATAGTACTAGAGTAACTTGTTACTTTCAGGCCTCGTACGAGGGGTGTACAACCGTATGGAAACTGCCGAGCCAGCCGGACGGTCCGGCCACTGGGCAAAAGTGGATGAGTGGCCCGGAGTGGGTGGCTTTCCGCTTCCAGTTCTGCCGCGTCGGGTTCGACCTTTCCCGCCGCTGACAGCTGGTAGGTTGTATTATCCATCCTCGATTATTCTTCGAGCTGCCTCAACTACGGTTGTTGCATCATCAAACATCCAACTCTTCCCCTTCGCCTCAAATGCTCGGGAAAGAACATACTCAAACAGAAAAGAAGCATGACTGACTTAAAACTGGCCCGTCCTTGTCGCATCATCTCTCCGGCTGGTCGGCACGTCTCGTATTAACGGAGACCTGTCCTTCGCCGGTTCCGCAGACAGGGAATACACCCCCCCCCTCTCTCTCCCTCGAGAACAGGAGGATCGCGGGCTCGATTCAAGGCTGTTCGTCCGTTCGGACTGTTCACCCATCGTGGCTTGCGATAGCCTCCTTTCGCTCATTACCCTTATATAGATACCAAACGACCTACAGCATCTCCATGATTTCTTGGCTGACGACTCCCCGTCCTGTGCAACCGGTCAGTCCCGCTGATCGTGAAATACGATGACGCTCTTCAGTCCGACCACGATTCTCGTGGGCTTCCTTTTCTTATACCTCCTATCCTTCCTTATCTTCGCCATTGTCCGAATTGCGACCGGAGTCTCCATCCAGCGAATAGGATACCTCTCTCTCCGTCGAATTACCTATGTCCCGAAAGATGGCGTGCAGATCGAACTCCGTGGCCTCGGGCTGTCCTTACATCCACCGTCATTTGCGCAACCTACATGGCTCAGTCTCAAGCTCACAGAGCTCAAAGTGACGCTGGATCCGTCAGTCTTGGGAAAAGCTCGCAAACCAGTGAACAGACCCGATGTCTTGGAGCCGCAGAGTCCTTCGGAGGGCGATGATTCGAACAAGGAAAGCACGGAAACGGCTGGGCACAACGCTAAGCAGCGGAGTAAGACGTGGAAGAGTTTGATGCGCATCAAGGAGCAAGTGAAACAGTTACATCGGAAAATTCATTGGTTGAAGTTGGTGGATGTCGTGGCCGTCAATACTACCATCAATATTGTCGAAGCTGGTCAGATACAAGTGGGATCGCTGTCCCTGGGAGTCGATACCAGGCGCAAAATGGTCGATCGAGGCACTTTGTATCGGTCTGGGAGAACCGATGCTAGCGAACAGAAGCCCGCTGAGTGGATCATGAACGTTCAGAATGTGCTCTTGGCCGTTGATGGAGGCGAATTGACCGAAGTGCTGGACAATATTCGCGTGCATATACATGGCCTTCTCCATAAAGAACTGGATGGTCTCAGAGATGCTTCGATAGCTCTCAAGGTTGGAAGGATGCATATTCCGTACGACGACTTGATGACATTCATGCAGCGCGTCAAGAAATCCAAGCAGTCGCCGAAAGAGCCTGTGGATAGCAACAACACTGACGACGAAATGTCGTTTGCTGACTTTGTCGAAGAACTTGATCAACCTGGGAGTAGGGATGACTCAATTGTACAGACCGTCGCAGATTCGAAAGAGTTTGCCGGTTCTATACTACGCGGCATACAAGGGATCCAGGTGGCGCTGAGCTTTTTCCGCCTGTCTCGGGCTTTTCAACCGTCGTCCGAAAAGCAAAGTCCAATATTTCTCAACGTCGTATCTCACGAGATAGGCATCGACTTACACCGAATGGATCAGCAGAGTCCTGCCCATCGGATGTATTTTCAGCGCAAGGACGTCGCGCATCAGGCTCTTCTTGCCGCCATCTCTCTCTCGGTCAGCTTGGACGATGGCTCAGGTGAAAGTGACAACATACTCTACATCCCGATGGCCACAACCACGATAAAGACCACTCTCCCTTCCAAAACCATCAGCTCCTTTGACGACTACAACCCGGAGGAGCGCAACACTAATATTCTGTTTGCCAATTTGGTGGTTACCTCACCTTCCCTTGATCTTGAGCCAAGGCAGGTCTCTAGACTCCTCGGCTTGTCGCAGTCCCGCAGGCCATCACCCAGAGGCAAAAAAAGAGACAATAATCGCTTGATATCGCGATTGCTTCCCAAAGCAAGCATCAAAGTATCCATTCACGAGCCGGTGGTTAGATTTGTTCTGCCGATTACCAGCCCGGATCGAACCTCCAACGATGACTACAATCTTCTCATATCCTCAATATCTGCGATTTCGCTCGATATCGAGTCTTCGCACTCCTCAGAAGGTGGAGTGCATTACTCATTGTCCTCAATTTATCGGGTGGCTTCGCACAAATTATATTACCAGACACCATCTGGTATTAAACATAACCTCCTCACAACTGAGTCATTAGAGTTCAAGGTTCTATTGAGTGCTTCTCCAGAGGTACGCGTGATGGCATCAGGTAATCTAAATACCGCCTCCGCGCACATGGTCAATGATGAAGTGAATCGCGGAATCTACGAGGTCATTGAGCAATTCCGCGCTCATACCAAGCATAAGAGAACGGTATCTATGTCCGTCGAAGAGCGGAAGCCCAGTGTTCTGAGGCGTGTCCCCCCATGGCTCCTCAGGTTCCAGTTTGAGGCCACTGGCCTTAGCTTGGAGATTGCCGGTGTTGATGCCAGTGTCTCATCGCTATCTCGTGGTGTCTCATTTCAGCTGCAATCATGGACCGCAGACTATAAGGCCCAGAAGTCTGAGCCGATTGCTGTCAGCTTCTCAAGGCGACGTACGCCTAGTCATTCAACAATAGGTGATGAGTCGTCCTTCAAATTTCCTACCTCACCCCCAAGGCAGAAGCTAGGCGTCGCTGCCGATGGTCGTCGACTTGCCATTCATGTCCGTGGCTTTGAAGGATTCGTGATTGAATCGGAAGACTTTCTGGAGGCTGAACCTTTCTTCTCCCTTCCGAGGTTCGAGGTTGCTTTGAGCACTATGAGCGATCGCCTCGGACCGATTTTCAACATCAATTCTGTCTTCAAAGGGGTTTACCTCCAGTATTCGCTCTACCGGTATTACTGTCTTGGGGTTGCTGTTTCTGTGCTTAAGAACGCTTTCATGCGTAGGGCATCCGGAACTCAAGACCAAGAAGCACCCCAAGGTCTGAACGGCTTCTCTCCTCCATCGTCACGGGCTTCTTCCAGAGGCGAGCTTGTCACCGTCGATGTGAGGGCAACAGTCATTCAAGTCAAGACCTTCCTCCCTGCGGATCCCCCAATGTTGCTGCAGATCTACGGGCTCACAGGGGGGTCTCACCGCCTCTCTACACCTTTTGTTCGAGCTCATTTGGTACGATTGCATGCCGAAGCCCCCAAACTCAAAGGGATCTGGGCTAGAATCATAAGCATGAACAATGTCAGGCTCGACTTGCGCAAGATGAAAATAAAGCAGGGCACGAGCATGGTTGAGCAGAAATCAATCGATGTTTGGGCGGACTTTATCCGACTTGGAGTTCCGCATCATATGGTCATGCATCGCATCTTTGACAACTTCATCAATACGTCTAAGGCACTCAAGCAACTTCATCAGCGATTCAAGGGTCATTCGGCTGAGTTTGGAGCAGCAAGAGACCCGGAAGACCCGAAGAAAGTGCCTAGGATCTCCTTGCGCAGCAAAGCATTACTCTTTGAGATGGAAGATGATGCTTTTGAATGGAAGCTTGGGTGCATTTACCGCACTGGTTTACTGGAGCAGCGTCAGCGCCTGGCGAGGGAAGAGGCGTTTGAATTGAAATTGCAGAAGATCAAGGAGACAGATCAGCGACGCACTTCATCCAGGCTCCGTACCAGGTCAAGCCACCGGACCCTTCGCAGTGAACGCCAAAGTGAGGAAAGAAGGAGAAGTAGGAGTGCCGATGCAAAGCCGCGGAAGAGCTTGAATGATGACAAACGTGGACGAGACAGGAAGTTCCGTTATGATACGGAAGGTGCTGCTTGTCTATCGTGCGAATCCAAAATCTCTGCCGAAAACGCGTGGTATCGGCTTCAGGAGCACAACGCCCGATCCTGGAAATCAAAGATTGACTCCGCGCTACGGTTCCAGGGTACGTCGATCAGGGAGGTGAGAAACCTCTTCTCCGGCGCGGACGAACCGCCCGAAGACGTACAAGAGACAGAAACTGTCCTGTCAATCCCAAATCGACCTGCTATATTGTCGGCTCTGATAAGTGACATCAATCTTGTGATCGACAAGCCGTCTTTTCCTCTGGAAGATTATCCCAAGTTCCTCAACAGCATTGGTAAAGGCATGCCAATGTCAATGAAGTATGCTTTGCTTGTTCCCATGAGCATTCAGTTGGACATGGGAGAAGCTCGGGTCAACCTCAGAGATTATCCACTGGACCTCTTGCACATCCCGGCACTTCGGCCCGGACAATCCCCAAGATTGTCAAGCTGGTCCCTGCGGACCAATTTCGTGATTGCCGAGGAGTACCGCGATCATAAATCTGCTAGACAGGTCAAGTTGGAATTGGTCCCTTCAACAGAACTATCAGATGGGTCGATAAGTCCGCCTTTCGCTATCGAAGTCTGGCGATCTGTTTCCCCTGTGAAGACATACTCGGACCCCACCTTCGAAATCAATACCAGTCTGCCCACAAGCATTTCCTGGGGCATGTCTTATCAGCCCGTTATTCAAGACATGATGAAGATAATTGAAGGGTTCACAAAGACCGAGATCGATCCGTCTGATAGAGTCGGCTTCTGGGACAAGATCAGATTGAGTTTCCACTCGCGAATTAAGGTAGTATGGAAGGAGGACGGAGACGTCCATCTCCGTCTCAAAGGATCGCGTGACCCATACGTTGTTACTGGATTTGGTGGTGGATTCGTAATGTGTTGGCGCAAGGATGTGAAATGGGAGATCCATACCAGCGATGACCCAATGGAGTTCATGAGCGTTACGAGTGGGGAGTACGTGCTGGCAATACCCGACTACAGCCACGAGGCACGATATATGGCCGAGGCTACGGCCCAGGATCTGGAAACGACATCGTCTTCCAGCGATCTGAAGAATGCGGCTCACTTCAAGAAAGTCGTTATGAAGCTATCGGGTGACGTGCGTCTGGTTGCTGGCTTGGTATTCGAGCGGAACGTCAACGAGAATGAACGGTCGTTCCAGTTCAGACCTCACTATGATGTTGTCCTTCAAAATCCCCTCCTCATTGATCCAGCACATAAAGAGGTAAGCTATATGTCCTGAATTTTGCAAGGTTCAAAGCTAAACTGTCAACAGGACTATGACGCATACCGCGGCTTCCGCAGTAACCACATTCATCTATCGATCTCTGTCATTGCACCGGTCAGCAGGAATTGGTCTGTTGACTCCGTCCAGCCGTCTGCAAGCTACAATACCGTGCATCTGAGTCCCCGCTTCTTTACACATTTCTTCAACTGGTGGTCTCTATTCTCCGGCGTTATGTCATTGCCAGTTCGACAAGGACCGCTGTGGCCTGGTGTCACAAAAACGAGCAAGAAGTTCAACCGTCATTTAGCGACGGTCAAGTACAAGCTACTGTTTGCTCCACTGTTTGTTGCCCATATCTATAAGCACAAGGATCGCGAAGACTACGCGGAAGATGTCGTGACGGCCACCGGCATCAAAGTTCGACTGGACAGTCTCAAGCTTGATGTTCACCAAAGACGGGAACACGTCAAAACTCAGGCCAAGGGTCGCTTGAAGCAAACCAAGGCGAGCGCGATGCGGATCAATCAGGCACAACTGGATCTGCAGGCCGCAGACTTTCGTGCTGTTTCCGCCAGCATTGAAGGCACAAATCTCGATGACATCGAGAAAAATAGGGATGATATCCTGTCCTCCTTCCAACAGCCTGTCGCATCGGTGGACTTGTCTCGGTTCACGATCCCTGATCAGAATCTTGACTGGATAGACATGGACGATTTCGTGGAACTGGACTGGATACTGCCTCAGGAGTCGAACCCTCGGACCCAGATCTTGCCTCTGGCATTCACGCCACGCTTCACGTACTTCCGCCAAACCGACCATGGGCAGACAGTCCCAGATGAGACTGGATATAGCTCATTTGGTGACGAACCGACCCATATTTGTGTGATGTCTGAGAACAATGAGCCTCGTCGAGTGCAAATGGAGTTGATTAGAGATCGCCTGGTCTCCGTCGAGGCTCAGATGCGTGATTGCAACCGGGCCATTGGTGAGCAGGAACTTCGCATGGCGAAGGAGGTAGATCATGATCCCGAGTTAAGGAAGCAGCACGCCGACTATCTGAGACAAGCAGAAACATTGACACGGAGACGAGCGTTCCTTACAGGTGGCCTGCAACGCATTGAAAGGCTGATAGCCCGGGAGGAGAGGCATCCAGTGGAAAGAAGCCCGGAAGCCTTCGCCAATGACAGCGCTTCTAAGATGGGAACCGACTCAGATTCAACAAGTGACGCTCGGGACGCCGATATGGACGGACTCTACTCGGGCCCTGATGACGAATTGGCAAGCGATTTCAATAATCGGTTCATCATTCACAATGTTCAACTCAAGTGGAACAATTCGTTGAGGAACATCATGCTTCGTTACATCCACCAAGTAAGCCAGAGACGGGGTTTCGTGTACTACATGTCTCGGCGGGCAGTCAAGTTCATCCTCGATATCGTCGACGAGCAGAACAAGAACAAGCAAAAGCACTCGAAACTGTTCCGGACAGCATCGAGACGTCCCTCAGATGCTCGAGGCCTCGTGGATAGCGACGATGATGACAGTGTCGAAGATCGCATTGAGCAGCTGCTGAATGATGCCAAACGCTTTGTGAGCGCCGAAGAACAGGAGAACCAGGAGCAGAGAAAGCCGAGCACTCCTACATCGGAGGGCTCCAGCGAAAATTTTGCGCCAGAATTCACACCTCAAAACAGTTATCATCTGCGGCTCATCGCCCCTCAAATCCAGCTCCAGAGTGAAAAGAACCAGAAATCAGTGTTGCTGGTCGCCGCTAAAGGGATGCAACTGCAGGTCATCTCTATCATGGACAAAGAGCGGGTGTCTGATGATGTTAGCGGTCTGGTTCAACGTCGCTTCTCCCTTTGCATGGATGGAGCCCAGTTCTTCGTGGCAACACAGAAGAATCTAATGAACCACCTCCAGTTCTATGCAGGAAACAAATATGGCAATTCACCAGGTTCAGCGTGGCCACCTTGGTTGACCCTAGAAGCAGTCTTCGACTTTGAGTTGAATCCCTTTGGCTTCTCGAGGATTATTCAGAAGACTTCGGCGAGCTTGCGATATGACAAGTACAACAACCTTCGTCTAAAGTACAACGAGGAAGTGGCCAAGGGCCAACCAGGGCAACCTCTCAACATTGAAGAGCAGGAGCCGAGGATGGATCACATCAGTGTTGATTTCCCTCACTTCAGAGCCATCTGTGACTCGGCTGAGTATTATTCGATGTATATCATCGTTCTGGACCTCCTTCTCTATAGTGAACCACTGGAAAAGGTCCGCAATGAACGCTTGGAGAGGATCATGCTCACGTCCGATTTCAGTGACTTGAGGGGTGCTCCGGAGATGGTATTTAAACTCCAAGCCCGCATTCGACAACTAGAGGAGATCAAAGAGCATTTCCAGATCCATGCCAAGTATTTGGACAAGCAAGGCTGGGAAGATCGCTTGATCCTTGAGAAAGACCTTACTCAATGCGAGGACGAGCTGTTCTTCCTGATGAAAGCCATCACAAGCTCCCAAAGAAAGATTGACCCGACCATGTCGAAAGCGAATGGAGTCCTTCGCTGGAATATCTCGGCCAGTGAGGTTGTGTGGCATTTGATGAAGGATCAGTCCGAACCATTGGTTGAATTTCAGCTGAGGAATGCTGCTTATGATCGCACAGACAATAGTGACGGTTCGAACCATAATGAAGTTGCGGTCGAGCGACTGTATGGCTTGAATCTGCTTCCAGATGCGATCTATCCCCAGATCATCGTTCCTTACCTTGACCAAGCTCGCAGTCTCGACGGGCCGGATGATTATATGATCAAGGTCAAGTGGCACATGCTCGAGGCAGTTGCTGGCATACCAGTCGTGGACGATTTCGAAGTTTCTCTTTTCCCTCTCAAGGTTCAATTGGAGCAGGTGCTTGGCCAGAAGGTATTTGAGTACATGTTTCCTAATGTTGGGTCAACCGCTTTCGAAAATGGCGGGTTTTCACCCTTCATGATCAAAAACATGAAGCCTATCGATGGTTCATCTGACTCCGAGGAGGAGGAACGCCCAAAGACATCCCCTGGACTTGAACAGAGCGATATGTCGACAGACGATTTGTCCTTGAAGGGGTCCGGGGCCATTGAATTAAGACTCCAGCCCACGCTTTCTCTGGCGGAGGAGGCTAGGCCTCGATCGCAGCATCGCCATCTCAAGGGCCTTGCACTGACTCCTATCCACAAGGATAAAGATCCAAACCTTTTGATGCGCCCGTCGACGAGCGGGGCGTTGAGCAAGAAGAGGTCAGTCGACAGCCTACGTATGTTGTCAAGACAGCCCACAGAGAAGTCGCTAGTCAACACTGCCGGAACGAATTCCACTGGCGACGAAAAGTCAAAGAAATTCGCTCTTGGAAGACCCAAAGGCAAATCCAAGGAGACTCCGGATGACCTGGCTCAGATGATGTCACGTGCATCGAACTATATGACGTTGGCTCATGTCAAGGTGCACGACGTGGTGCTCTGCCTGAGTTACAAAGGCAAGGGTGACCACAATCTGGAGGATCTTCATGACTTCGTCTTCCGATTGCCGGTGCTTGAGTATCAGAATAAGACATGGTCGAACCTGGATCTGGCTCTGCGCCTCAAGAAGGACGTTATCAAGGCTCTTATTTCGCATGCACCTGCGATTCTTGGCAACAAGTTCTCTCATCATCGACCTTCCAAACAGCAGCAGCAACAACAGAAGCGGTATCGCGAGCTTGTAAGCTCATCCCAGCTTCTACATAATTCAGACAGTGTTGTGCAATCGACGTCTGAGAAAGCCAGTAGCCTGGCCAGTGTCGACTCAAACAGTGAATATCCGGAGTCACAACGCTCCGGACATTCGGGGACCTTGCCGCTTGCGCGGTCAAACTCACTCGGGTCTAGCATGCTCAGCATTAATGAACCGAGTGGGGTGATCTCTGATTCTCGGTCGGCGAGCGAGGTTGATGTGGATGCTCGTTGGGAAGTATGTACTGCCCGAAGTCAATCAGTATTGAGAAACCTTGCTGACTGGTCATGTAGCAATCTCGCCGACTTGTCAATCCTCCCAGCAGACCAATGACGTCGGGCCAAGCTCTGCCTCGGTCTCAGACCACCAAGCTCTGGGATGGACCGGAAGAAAAGTAAGCTTATATGAACTGTACGGAACACATCTTTGGGCGAAACTGATTCTTTCGTAGTAGTTCCAGCCACAAGACCGCATCAATCCGCAACTTTGGCCGCAAACTAATGCCTTCTCGGAAATAGTCTCCCTGCTCCATAGCGGAAGGCATACGTTCGAACATCACACCCCTTCCAGGATCCCTCCCTTATTTCATTATCCTGTTCTCCTCGTTAAGACCTCGCTTGTTGCACATTCCTGACCTTGCATTTGCCATGTGATACCCCCAATGCAGTGGGTCGTATATAGGCGTCGGCACATCGGTATGCTTTTCTTGCCATGGAGTCCGTTCATAATACCAGGAGTTTATCTGGGGATCTTTGTTGTTGTTTCCCGCCCCCTGATTTTGCCATCCATCCTTGTTGATTTTCTCTCCCCGTACAAAACCTCTATTTAACCCTAATCTCTTTTCCCTTCGAAAATATCTTTTCTGCATGTACCATTCTTGTTCTTTCTTTTTTTCAGACCCTAGACGCTAATCGCAAGTGTATATCCTTTGCATGTGCAGGGTTATGTTTACGGCCGTCTACGGAGTTGCATTTGTGGGTGATGCGCGATATGAGCGCATTGAACATATGGTGTGTGGTATGGTTTTGTGGGTATATATCAGGATAGACGGTGCAATTAAAAGGTACTCTGGGTCAATACTATTTGTTTCTGCCATGTCATACAGCTCTTCATGATAAGCGATGTGTAGAAATCTCCTTGCCCCAGGACGCTTTGGGGCTGTTGGCACTCTGTTCCTCGATGAGGCGTTGTGTAGCAAGTGACTCTATAGCAGCCCCCACTCCCCCTCCCCACTTGGTCTATCCAATGCATGTCGATACTACTCCTCTCTTCCTACCCCAACCATCCCCAATGCCACCTCACACAACCCCCGAAGCTGCTTCCACCTCTCCAGCAACATCTCAAGTCTACCCCGCTCCCACTCCGGAGACCGCACGGCGGCCGGGAAGGACACAACAGCCAGAGCAGCAGTACTCCCATCATCCTTCCCCTCTACACTTTCACCTCCCTCCCCCACGCAGCCCCGCAAATCATCTCGGGCTACCATCACCTCCTCAATCCGCCCGATCACCACCTCACACTCCCTCCGATACACCTCGATCCACCCCCGAACCACCTCCGTGGCCTGTTCGCCCGAGAACCCCCGCCGCGAGCGCCCCGTGATCCAGAGTTTCCAGTCGCGGCGGCTCATGGTTTTCAGGGCGGCTGCTGCTTGGATGTTTCTGGGGATGGTTGAGGTTGGGGATGTGAGTTCGAAGTTTCTGAGGTGGGTGGTTAGCTTTCCCCCTCTTTTTGTTTTGCGGGTATCAAGATGGATTGGGGGATGGTCTTACCCAAATAAATCCTGCCCGATGAGGTCTTTCTTTTGCTCGATGGTGAGGTCTTGGAAGATGATATCGTCGAGGTAAATGCTATCTGAGGGGTTGGTGGGGAGGAAGAAGCCATCTTTTTTATTTCTTTGGTTAGATTGTGTCTTTCGGGGGGACGGACTAGGGGCTAAGTTATGGGCTAGGAAAGGGGGACAGCATACATTCGACGAAGAGGAAGTCGTTGGAGTGGGAGCCGTAACTCATGAAGATTTCTTCCTTTTGGTCTGTTTTTTTTTGGGATGTTTGTTGTTAGATTGTGTGGTTTCTTGTAGTTGGTGTTCGTGTTGTTGTGGGGGCTGCGTACCGTATTGTCGGGTTGCTTTGAAGAGGTAGTTCTCGCCGGTCCAGATGACTTCGCATGCCTGCTTCGAAAAAAGATGTCAGGTGTTTGGTGGGGTAGAGGTAGGTGTTGGGTTGGGTTGAGTTTGAGTGCGTAAGGGCTGGCTGGCTTACCGCATCGTCGTCGTGGTTGAAGTAATCCGCAAATGGGACCATGGCGATAGCATCGTTCCAGTCCGCCGGCTCCGCTTTGCCCGGCGAGACATAGTAGAAGCTCCGCGAGTTGATGATGAACCAGTAGTAGACGAACGTGCTCCAGTCAATCTCGGGGTAGACGGTGCGCACATGTGCCCATGCGGCCTGCAGCCGGTTCTCCTGCTGGCTCAGCAGGTTCTGGTATCTGGTTTCGTAGTCTACGCCTACTGGTTCTTTCTGGAAGGTATTCCAGAGTCCGGAGATTGAGGGGGGTAGAAGGCTTGATGGTGCTGCTGACGAGGAAGACTCGCTGCTGCTGTCGCCTGCTGCTTTCTCGAAGGCGGAATTGGACCGGCGGAGATGCTCCGGCCAGAGCACGGGCATGGTGTCCTCGAACTCGCGGAAGTTGGGCCAGACCTTGCGCCAGGGCTCTAGCTCCTTGAGTAAGGCGGCGTCTCCATGGCTGAGAAATGCAGCGAGAATGCAGTGGATGGATGAGCATGAGGGGAATTGCTCCACGAATGATGAGGGGATGGAGTCGATGGTCAGCATTGCTGATACGGGCACGCTGAGCATGACCTCATTCTCCTGCAGCTGGATTAGCATAGACCAGAAAAAGTGGGCACGATTCATCAATCATGGGGGTTTTTAGGGCATGGGGTATAATACATACTTCTATCGTCCGCGTCGCTTTCATGCCCAGGCGTCGGCCGGGGAAACGCGCTGGAGTGATGCCGTTGATCGTCACGCCTTGGGACTTGGCCCATTGCATGAACGCAACATGTTCCTCGCCGGGGGACTCGTCCGTTGCCATCGTCAGCTGCCCTCTAGCCACTTATCCCCGCTGTGTATGCTGAATCGAACTCAGAAAAGACAATGCGTGGATGCTTGTAGTTCTTCACGGCGCGATTAGGTAAGCGGCATAGGAGAGCGTTCCTGCCTGAGGCCTGCAAGCAGCTCCGCGGACCTGCCCGTGCAGATTCGATATCCGCCTCAAATCCAAGGCTTCCTGCGCGCAACCTTTTTTTTTTCTTTCTTATTTTTCCTTGTGGTTGACATTGCGAAATACAGTCCCCCCTCCTCCCCTTTCTCACCTCCATCTCACAACATATCCACAATGACCGACCCAGCCACCACCCCGCAAACCGCGCCGGACGCAAAGATCGACCCCGCGGCCTCCCTCCGCTACTGGAACAGCGTGCCCGCCAACGCGAACGTGATGCTGGGCATGCTCGGCCAATACCCCTGGTACACGCGGATCGACCTCCGGGGCTCGAGGACCTTTCTGAACAAAGTCCGCCGCCTGATCCCCGACTGCCCGACGGAGGGCAAGCTCGCGCGCGGGGTCGACTGCGGCGCGGGCGTCGGCCGCGTCACCGCGGGCCTGCTCGCCCACGTCTGCACCATCGTCGACGCCGTCGAGCCCGTCGACAAGTTCGTCCAGCTCATCCGCGACTCCTCCCTCAAGCGCGACGGCGTCGTCGGCGACATCTACACCGTGGGCCTGGAGGATTGGCACCCCGACAAGCGCTACGATCTGATCTGGACGCAGTTCTGCGTGGGCCATTTGACCGATAAGCAGCTGGCGGAGTACTTTGTCCGGTGTCGCGGGGCGCTGACGGAGACGGGCGTGCTGGTCGTCAAGGAGAATCAGTCGACGGACCCCCGCGGGGAGGATATGTTCGATGAGGAGGATAGTAGTGTGACGCGCACGGATGAGAAGTTCCGGGCCCTGTTCAAGGACAGTGGGCTGGCGGTGGTGGCGTCGGAGTTGCAGTTGGGGTTCCCCAAGAACTTTCGGCTGTTGCCGGTCAGGTTTTATGCGCTGAGGCCGGTTTAAGTGGTCAACCCTTGGGCGGGGTTGAGAAGAGATTTTGAAGGGTTTGCGTGAAGGGCAAAGCATTGAGATGGTTTCTCGGCTTGAAGGCGAGCGGGGATGGCTACAGCTGACTGGGTAGAGTCGGCTATTGTCGACATCAGCCGACCTGGTCCCTGGCATTTGCTTCCGCCAGATGCTAGGGCCATTTGTGAGTCTGCCACGGTGGTCGTCGTCGTGTCGACTACATCTGCACCTCGAGCGGCACATGGCATCCCCGTCACGGCATCTCTCTATCATGTCACGATATATACGAGACTCGGCCTATGCGTGCATATTTCCTAGGAAGGATTGACGATGGCACGAGTGCAACGAAGACAGAACTAACCAGAACTGAGGGGATGGGTTGTTTGCTGCTGGCGGCAAATTATATAATCTTGTACAATCTTGGTATTATGATTCCATTATCTAAAAGCAAATGTCCCAAGCCGAGAATAATAAGTCTAGGTATCCGAACACAAGGTGCAACTATCAACAAGTCGCTTTGAAAAAGAAGGAGGCTTGGGTATCTTTATGTACAGTAACATGTCGGCGCAGCCGTCGTAAATCTCATCATGAACATTTTTTCGTAATCTTCACGTTTGTGCAGTTGTTGGTTTGATATGAACTTCAATAGTCCCTCATCCAAGCTCATCTTGTGTGTGCTCAGACTTGTCGAAGTCGGATGGAAGAACACCGTTGTAATATGTCGAAGCAAATGTGGTTACGTCCAAGTACACGGAGAAGTATCGCAACCCTGCAAGAGTTACTCAGGATTGAGCGGATGGGCTTGATGGCGCAGTTTCCTTTTCGCGGCCCCAAGGGAATAGATTCGGCAAACGGTCATGAACACTTTCGAGTCGTGTCCGAGCGGATGGCGCATTCGGGTCGTCGGTATACGCAATGCCTCCTTCACCGTGGTTTGCGCCCCACGATTGTCTTTCGCGTCGAAGATCACTCTGAACCCATGGGATAGTGATCAAAGTCCAGACTCCAGCCCAGGCGAATGGAAGCGTCCAGCCCAGCTTTAAGAGGCTCATTAGTCATGATAGTCATAATAATGTGAAGTGGACGGACTTACAGTATAGGCAACCGGCTCCTCCACGGTGAATATGATCGCGGTGATAGCAGCAGCGCATACGATGGACCCTCCAGTCCAGAAACAATTCATCTGAAACAGCATACGGCGGAAGTATGGGCTGGAGAGGTACCGCGTGCGAAGGGCGTATCGATAAATCTGACCACCACCTCCATCCACGGCAACCACATCTTCAATGAGCACATACAGGGCGGTGGGCATTGTTGAGCCTTTGGGCGTGGAGGAGATTCGGAAGGGTGCTTTCACACCACATGCGCGCAGGATGTCAAGGGTGAGATAGACACCACCAAAGTAGAACATAACGGTTGGGAGGACCATTGCAACGAGACGCACTAGTCATTCACTAACTTTAGCCAGAGTCAAAGGCACGACGAACTAAGATCAACTTACCGTATGGCTCTTCCGGTACAGTTCCTCTGAGAGAAGTTAGCCGTTATCAAATATCCCTGCCGACTATGTCACTTACACAATCAATTCAATCGCGAGGATCAACCAAACGATAGTAAAGTTGATGTGGAAGAAGTCGAGCTGCATGAGAGTCAGTATGACCCATAGCGTTGGCAAGCAAGTAACATACCCATCCTTTCGGTGCATTCAAGGGTCGAGCGCGAGAATCTTTGCGAAAGAGATTGTATAACCGATAGAAGTATTCGAAAACCGAGATACCTCCCAAGGACGCAGTCACAATACTGAAGACTGGACGGCAAAATAAATCAATAAAGGTCGGAAGGGTCGGGAGTGCGCAGGGAGACTGCTAACTTACCGACGTTGTGTGAGAGGTCGGTGAGATACCATAGACACCAGTATAAGATGAGCGGTTGAGCCATTGTATCGATGATGAAGAGAATCCAGAAGAACGCGATCGACTTCTTCCTTGTGCGCAAAGAGTAAGGGAGCTGCGGAGGCTCTGAGGGCGCCGTCCCGGCGGTTGCTTCAGTATCATCCATGATAGGTGGCTAAAAGCGGCACGTAGTAGTCGGCTCGATCTGTCAATCAGTTGTTCTGTGATGTGATGGGTGTTTAGATTGATAAAGTGGCTTCCGAGACAATGCAAGGCATGGTGGGGTGGAAAAGGAGGATAAAAAGTAGTCTGGGTAGGAGAGCAGGTATCTCTCGAATCGAATGGGATGACTATATGGAGTTTCGAAAGGAGGCAGTGTTCAAAGGCGAAAATGACCCCGGAAACGACGGGTTTAGGAAATTGTTTTCCCCCCTGCCCATTGATTTCGGCGAACCGAATGGCTTTTTTGGCTGGCCGCGATGCCTGACGTAACCCCGTCGCGGTGATGTCATCCGCCCGTTCCGTCACTCTTTATTTTTCTTACTTCTTACTTCTTCCTTCATTCCTTCACCAAACATCAACAGCATAAACAACCCGAACACTGCACATCCTTCAGTTGTAGACTTGGCTGATGTTATAAGAGCCACTGTTGTCTCACTCTATTGTGATTCTGTCTGGGAGGGTGCTGGGATCCAGGTTTCAACCCACAATGTCAACCCAGCGGTTCATCTGCTGGTCTGACCCGCCCACCACCGCGGGAATACGAGATTTGCCTCCCACGCTTACCGCTGGATATAATCCGTTCTACTATAGCTTTCGTCAATAGATTGAAGAGGAGAGTACGGGGTACTACGTGCACAATTTATTCTCGGATTGCCCAATATCCCGCCCATCCGATGCCCGGAGCTTCGAGCCACAGGATTAGGTATGTCTTTGATCATTGCAGCTCCACTTGGACCCTGGCCCGACCGGATGATCAGCAACCGATCGTCGGAATGCATGAAGTCATGCACAATTCTACCGGGCTGAGTAATTATGCACTATGCAGCTACATATTATACAAACAGTGATAGCCGCCCTCAATGTTGAGATAGTAGCACCGAGTAGTATGTAGCTATAATGACATGACACTTCCAACTGCGGCGGTCTTGTAAGCAAGAACACTTGGTGGGGCAAGGGGTCAGTTGCTATGAGTATTGCCTTACTAGAGTGTAACGCAGTCAACAACAAACAAATTCACTTTGTCCAAGTCAAGAGGGGCTTCAACACATGAGCAGTTTACTGCTTAGAATTAGTGAATGGCCGCTTGATCAAGGTCCTTCCTGATCATAACACTATGTTTCTTCTCCAATCCTCCATACATGTAACACCTAAGCTACTCAGTTTATCCCATCCTCCCACCCCCACGGATCTTCAACCTGCTACCGAGGCCAACGATCTAAGGTCTTTCTACCTTCTACCTTCTCCTCAAGTGTATATCCAGCAACTCACGAAGGTGTCGGAACAAATTCATGAAGACCTAGAGCCAGAAGGTTAGTGCAGACCTACGGTTTCTCTAACACATGCCTCACTTTATCCTTTAGCAGAAATGAAGGACGTGCGCAGCTAATCTAATCAAGATCCGAGGTTCTAGATACCGAAACGCAATCATGTCTACCTCGGACGACGATGGGCGCACTACACCGTCTCACACTACCCTAGCCTCTGATACCGAGGCGGTCGAGGGTTCCTTGACTTCAAGCATCGAAACATCATGCCCATGGCCAGGAGGCAAATACATCATCCGCGAAACGGAGTCTAAACTCGTCATTGCGCTGGAAAATGGTAGTTTGGGCTTGTACGCTCTGCCAACCAAAGAAACCGTGGACTACGACCTGGGGTTTTACTGGAATTGTGTCGAGAATGACAAAGGGTGGCTCGGCTTGAGAAACACTGTGTCCGGGGGGGTCATAGGACATGCTAGCGTCCAAAGCTCCAATGCGAAAATCTCCAATGCGACCAGCCTTTATCACACAATGAGACATTCATTTTGTGCTCGTCAACATCCAGATGGCGGCTATGTACTTCTATTCATCGACACTGATGATGATGCACTCTTGCCGATGACGACCTCGAATGAGAGGTTGACGTTTCGTTACGGGAAAGACATGAGATGGGAGTTCATCAAAGTTGATTCTCTTTGAGTCAACTTGAATTCGACCGGGCTGATCAATTATGCTTCAATATGTTGACATAAAACAACAGGCAGTGATAATGTTAATTTGCTCTTTGTTTCTGTGGGAAAAAAAGACTACCGGTGTAAAGTCTGCATTTGGATTCGTAAACATGATGGCATGAGATTGGATTTGAATTGTTTGTTGTTTTCCAAATGCCGGCTATTCCAGCTTGCTTAGGATAAGTTGAGATGACTATCTATCACTTTTCATGTACTACTGACCGACTAGAATCGACAGAATCATAGCCACCATTAAACAGAAACCAGCGCAAAAACAGTATCTATATCCCATCAAAGCATATGAGACTAACCAGCGACTGCCAAAGCGCGGAGTTTATATTCCGACCCATACCCTGCTATGGTTTCACATGGACGGGTGTATGTCCCGTCCAAACTCCCACTTCATCATTGAATCCCTATCCTTTGACTTGTCTACTGCCCACACCACGAAGTACGGAATAAACTTCCACCAGCACACGAGGAAACAGGAGCAAAGTCCGAGGTTAGAAGGACAAAAGCCACAGCGAAGATCAACCTCTGACGATTTGAGATCTTTACTACGAGTATGTAACGCATGCCCCACATCGAGCTCTATAGAAATGGAATACTCCATAGATGCTCATCCATAGCTAAACTAACCTAGCTTGGCTGTAGTTGCTCAAATACAGGATGTCCACGTCGGACGACCAAGGATGCGATACTCCAACTCATACGACTCCAGCCTCCATATATGCTGACTCAACCGGCCTTCCTTCGTTTGCGAGAATACAAACATACAAGCTGTCAACTTGTCCATGAAAAGGGGGAACATTTATCATCCACGAGCCCAGGTCCAACCTTGTCATCGCATTGAGCAATGGTGTCTTGGGCCTCTACCCGCAGAGAGAAGGCGGGAGCCGGGACACGGCTAGTCACGACTTCGGGCCGTACTGGAAGTGCATGGAAAATGGGGGGGATGTGGCTCGGCTTCAAGAATACGGTGTCAGCTGCCTACATAGGACATAATGACATGCAGTCAGGCGGGCGCTTCCAAGTCAATCAGTTGTCTCACAGCGAAAGGGAATCGTTTTGCGCACGGCAACATCCTGATGATGGACATGTGCTCCTGGTCAAGCACGGGAGCGGGTTTCTACCTATGAAAGCCGGAGGAAAGGCTGGTACAGAGTTGGTGGTGGACAATGACCGGAAGGAAGGAACGAGGTGGCAGTTCATCCGAGTTGACTATCCTTGAGTTAACTCGGACAATTATGCCGATGTTCTGGGGCCGAGAGAAATGAGAGTCAAGAGGGCGGATACAAATAGTGCACCACTGAGCTGGCTCGAAAATGGAAGTCTCTGTGTTTTAGCATATTGTCTTCAGTACTTCTAAGATGCCTCTCAGTTCATTCGATGATTTCAATTACCTTAAGGGAATAGCCAATGAACATTCCCCTTCTGAGCGATGTAGCCACGCATCATGTGATGGGGACAGATCCATCACGTGAGTGGATGCCCCCCTAGCAATTCGGCCTCAACTTCCACCTTTTCCCTCCACGACGCCGGTTCGATTCGCGCTTTGGCCTCTACCATTTTCTTTCTCGTTCAGTAAAATCTCCGTTGTCCAGGCAATGGCCTGAGATCGATATCCGCTGCAGGTGATTTTTCCAAATCGAGATCGAGCAGTGCAAGGCAGTGATTATGGGGACAAAATGGCCCCAAGTCTTCGGGACCTGATTGATTTTCTGCTTGCAGAGATTGCTCTCTGCGGCGACCAAGGTTGGTTCCCTGTCAATCTCTTTTGCCTCGACGAAGTGAAGGTGGTGATGATGCTCCACCATCACCACTACTAAAACTCAACACACTTCCCCTGCATCTTGCATGCATCCTATTGGATCAAAGCACTCCCTTCCACCTGTCGTGCCTATCTACACCTGCACGTCCCTTTTTAATCACTTACACCGTGTACCTCCCAGTGGTAAAATCAACTAATGCCTTCCAGGTGCATCGCCATCGGATATACTAAAGTTCATCGATACATTCTATGCCAGACTGGCACAGGATGCTCCTGACCGCAGCCACACCGTGGACAGACGCTTCAAGGAGAAAGTCTGGTCCTGGCTGACGAAGAACCCCGAAATCTCGGTGGGTCAGAACAGGGAAGGAAACCATCTTCGCCTGCAAGATGTCACTGGATTCTCTCGTGATGAGTCTTCCACCGAGGCGCACGCTCCCATTTTGTCGTCGGAGACTGTTCGCGTATTCGTCTCAAAGGAGCGAACTTGGCTAGCAGTCACCGGCCATGAGCCCGATGAGACCAAAGTCTTGCCCACCGAGTTCGCTCTTCTCTCAATTATTGCCTCGCGTAAGCACAACGGCATCGTGCAGACAGATCTGGTCAAGGCCAGTGGTCAGGACAAGCGGTCGGTACCGAAGCGAACAGACGCCCTGCATCAAAAAGGCTACATCGAGAAACGGGCTATTCAAATCAAGGCGGCTCGGACGAGTCTCTGCACCCTTCGCCGGTTTTTGACACCAGAACATGCACCTCAGTCCGATCAAGACTCTGAGCCCTCTGGAGTGAAGCCCAAGATGATCGACTTCAATGAGTTTAATGGGAAGCTCTTTGACATTCTGAGGGAATACAGGCTTATTTCTCGCAATGATCTCAAAGCAAAGCTCGGATTTATCGATCATTGGCACTGGCGAATCCTGTCCCGGGCGCTTCGCAAGTTCGAGCGCATCGGGGTCTTGAAGCGTGTGAAAGCTTTGTCTCAGTATGCGCATACACTGAAAAAATTCCATCCATGTGTCATGCTCATCCGGGAACCTACGGAGAAAGACATGGAATTGTTCCATGAGTTCAGTCGAAACATCTTGGCCAATCTGGACCAGGAAGACAACGTCGAACTGGAAGACGAAATGGACCAGGAAGGTTCAGCCCGAGGATCGCAAGCCCCCCAGAATACCACGTTAGTGAAACGGGAGCAAGAGGTGGAAGATGCCGGTCGCATTCTCCCTTCTTGGAGCCCAGACCGCAACATCCATAATCTCATCTTCGAAACGATCGATAATGCGGGGACTGCGGGTCTCACCAACCAGGCAAGTCGAGCGAAGGAAGCAAGGCACCTGCAAATCTACTAACGCCTTGAACAGGGGATTATTAGGAACTGCTTCGGGTACTACTACCGCAGACCGCTAGAAAACGCAATCAGTCGACTTACAGATTGCTGGCAGCTGTCCCAGCCATTACACTTGCGCCATCTGGCTATAGTGCGGGACACAGCACTTGAACGAACCATTACACATTACGTTCATTACACCGCATTAAGTTTCCAGGCACTGGTCAACGCAGGAGATGCGCTCTGGGAGGCGGTCGAATTCCGTCCGAAGGATGCCAAGGACGAAAAGATCCGACCGCCCCCTGTAAATGCCATGCCTCAGCTGGATCAATATGCATTACCCTTGGAACGTCCGGGAAAGGAGGTACTAAAGGGCGGTGATGCCTCCCTCCTGGAATGTATCCTCGTGGCTGAGCCGCCAAACTATAATTGCTCCAGCCGTGACCCTGTGGCAGTGCGGCAACTGGATGGGAGCTATAGAATTGAGCAGCGACTCAAGGGCGCCGCTGGCGTTGGGGCCAGCCCGCTACGCCCTAGGTCTACGCCAGTCACAGTCAAGAAAGAATACGCCGATGTCTCTGGCGATGAGATAGTTGAGCTGAAGCCTGCTAGACCACGTCTCAAGAAGCATGATCCAGAGCGATACAAAGGCATGTCCGAGAAGGAAAGGCTGGAAGCGATGGGATACGATGAGACATGGACAGATTACAGCGTCTTGCTCATAGAACGACTAACACCCGGCGTGTACGTCACTCCACGTGGTCGACGAAGGGCGGCCGGCAATCGACAGGGACGCCCTCGTGCTAGCAGGATTGCTGTGTTCAAGTCTCCGAGATTGTCATCTTTCTCATGGTTCCAGAAAGATCGTCTTGACCCGGACGGTGAGACGGCGATTCAATCCCAAATTACGCCCCAATCACCGCGCCCGGTTGAAACGCCTGGGCTCACGGTGGCTGATTCGGGCACGGCACTCGGCTCTCCAACACCTTCCACAGCTAATCAGGCGCGAGGGAGTAAGAGAAGCCGACAGCAGCGTGATTCGGATGCAACACCCGAATTAAGAACTGACAGCGCACGGAAGCAAAGGCGAGTCGACGTTGGAACCTCCCAAACTGGTGCAGTATCCGTCGATGCAAACAGTAGCAGCATTTCGTTTCAAACTGAAGGAGAAAAGAGTCCTGACAGTCGAATGAGCCCGGTCACAGTAGATCAGCGCACGAAACGAAAGCGAGCCGTTTCTCCGAAAGATGGGGACCAAGCGATGACTGATCTTGCTGAAACTGCGAAGGGTGATAGTATTGTGGCGACACGACGTTCCCCGCGCAAGAAAAACTCTGAGAAAATTGCAAGCGAAGTCAGTCCGTCGCCAAAGAAACCCCGTGCAAATAATACCCTGCGGAAATGGCTCGCAACTTCGCAAACACCAAAACGTCCAACTGAGAATCACGCAGGCGCTGCGCAGGCAGCAGACCATCATACGACCTCTCAGAGTAGTGAGAAGACAAAGAGCGATGAGATGGTTATTTCTACCGACTCCAACACGGCAAGCACCACAAACGCGGACGTCCAGCCGGCTGCCGATCAAGTCGAAGTCCCGTCACCGTCGATATCTCAAATTGCACCGGAGCCAGAGCAGGTGGAAACCCCAACACAGCAAATGAAGGACAATGATCGAAAGCTCAGAGCAGGGAAAGGAGGATCTGTCGCCGTGCTTCGCCGGCAAATCGTTATGGATATCATCGACCAAGCTGGAGGAGCTTACCCAATGGGGACAGAACTTTGGTACCCATTTATGACTGCATGGCAGAGGACTCGCTACAAGGAGGTTCCCGATCTCCGCACGGTCAGAACAGTTGTGAAAGGACTGGTTGATGCTGGCAGGCTGAGCCAGCTAACATTCAGTGGACGTGACAACAAAGGTGTTATGGTGACAAAGAACATTGTCTACAAAGTGGAGATGCAGGCCGATGATCCTCTGATCGAAGATCTGCAAAAGAAAATGCTGGCGGCAGACCGGTATTACTTTCCTCCAAACGTTGATGTCGATCCGGAGATCAAGAAGAACGGCAGCAAACGTAAAAAGATGGAAGGAAAGGAAGGCCGGCACACAAGTCACTTTCCCTTACTGCCTGACGAGCTTACAGTGCAACTGCATAAAAAGCCTGCGTCTGTCGTTGCGATAGAGAAAAGGCGAGATATGGCCATGCGGAGGGAACTGCTCGAACAACTTGCTATGGAGGAAGACTTCGATCCATTCAGCGGCTCGGAGATTGTGCGTCTTATGACATTCCGACGCCGGGCAGGAAAGAACGGGGCTCAGGGATTGACCTCCATCACCAGGCCATATCCGCTGAGAATGACCAAGGAGGAGCGACAGCTGCAAAGACGTCATGCACTAGCCGGGTTGGCCTCGATCCGCAAAATGCGGCGCCTTTGGTCATCGCTTGCTCCGTACTCGATGCTTATGAACACCAGGTCAACCTTCATACCCACAACCGGGACATTCTCGACCGAAGCTGGTATTCCGGCACTTCAGGCTGCAAAAGACCGTGCCAAAGCAGCAGCAAGAAAGCATGTACTCATCCCTGCAACTGAACTACCGCACTCCTTGGAAGACATCCTTAAGTCTCAGAGGCACAATTTCGATTACTCTACAAGTGATGACCCGCGCGCACGCCAGTTCTTTCATGAGACCAACACCATTTCTCGGTGGGAGATTGAGAATGAGGATTTGCTTGCGCGCAAGAGCTCCGAAATCACGTTCATTAATCAAACGGTACCGAACCTAGAAAGCTCCGGCATTGAAAGTGGCATCCGGTTTGATTTTGATGAGAGCTTTGGGGATATCATCACACCGCGATTGTCTGTTATTACTCGTCAGCGACGCCGACGGTCGGAAGCCGCTTCAATGGCACCTCAGAACCGCCGAATAGCCAAGTGGGATGAGTCCATGGCCGGCGATGAGAATAAAGCACTCATGTCAAGTCAGCAGCTCAACAACCGGAACACATTTCCTAAGAGGAACCGGGCTCCATTGGCTCCCGAGATGGTTCGAAGAATGATGGTGGCATTTGCCGTTGTTCGAAGTCTGGCGGGAGGGTCGGATGCACGTCAGGTCGACTGGACTCTTTTGTTCCATTGCTTCCCTGACATGGAACAGGATATTGTGGCTGAAAGAAGCCGTCTCGTTCTCAACAAATGCCGCTTGCAAATCGTCAAGATGCAGAGTGATTTTCACGAGAGGTTTCTTGATGCCTATGCCAAAGATGAAGTGCCACGCATTGACTACGATGATCTATACGGTTACGACTGGGAGGGAGTAGTCGATTGGGCGCTGCATCATCTGGAATTACCCAAGTCTGAGAAGCTACCTGATCTACCAGCGACGAGAGAGCAGCTTGATAGCATGTTCGACGTGCGAGAGGAGCCAACAAATCCGCTGGACGAATTCTACCATGTCAGTCAGTCGATCACTGTTAGCCGCAAGCGCGCCTTGGCTGCCGCTGTTCCGTTTGCCATGCCCTTGAGCAACAAGATGGCTCGGGCTCGGCCCCGGAAGGCCGAACTGGCCCGTCTGGATGTAGCGAAGACGTGGGTTAGAGCAAATGTCGTAACTCCAGATGAGACCTACCGCCCCATGGAGGCACGGCAAAGTCTAGAACGATTTGGGGAGCCCTTGGTCCACCAGGCGCTGCAGTCGCTGGTTACAGAACGCGCTCTCAACATGGGCAATCGGGGTCGCATCACTCCAGGACGCAACTACGATGTCACGGAGTATTTCTTACTCGCTATCAGCAAGAAGCGGGCCATTGAGAGTATCCAACTGCGCCGCGCCCATAAATTCAAGACGGAGGTCTTGGATCCCGCTTTCCAAGACCAGGGACACGCTGAGATCGACTGGAACGCGGACGACGGCGACATGCTCGTGGCTATCAACCTACTCTGGGCTGGTCGCGTGCTCCTCAAACCGCGTGACCCCCCTCGCGACAAGTACGGTCTAACGGATGGTGGGTATCTGACTCGACAGATGGACAAGAAGAAGCTTCGATTTACGGTTGAGATCTGGCCGACGGATACGTATGTGTATGGAAACCCCGTGCAGGAAAAGGCCAGTACACTGAAACCACCGCGTTTGGCTGAGGAGATTGATCCGGCGACGTCACTCCCCGCGAAGGTTCCACTGTGGTATGATATCCATGGGGACTTCGTGCGAGTTCTGTGGGATCTGGCGGTGGCATCAGTGGTGAGCTGTGTGGCGCAGAGGCCTGGCATCAGCGCTTCTAGCATTGCAGGGATGTTGAAGCCGACGATGGGAGGATGGGAGGTGCAGCTCTTATTGGAGTGGATGAAGAAGGTTGGGGCTATGAAGTTGGATTGGACGAGAACGGACAAAGCACACGATGAGGATGAGCCAGGCTGGCGGACGGACGAATGGTGGTATATGGTGTTGGCTTGATTTAGGGGGGAGATCTTGATCTAAAGAGCTGTAACTATAGGGCGTTTTGGATGAGAAAACTTGTTGCTTTCTCGTGTGTTATCCTGGCCATAGTCTCTTGTGTTAGTCTCTTGTGTCTTGTTCCATGTATCACTATTCCGAGCAATTTTTGTTGAAACAGCAAGCAGCCTGTCACAGTGACCATCTCTGGATTTCTTTGCTAGAACATCGCGACAGTAACAGCAGCATCACAACAAACAGTAGTCGGTAGCAGAAGCCACGCACCTGCTCACTCATTCACTTGACATCGAAAAGCCACCCAACAAACGCGACCACGCCTCACCTCAGAAGTGCCATGATCCCCCTCTTTCTTGTTATTGGGCTCTTTACCCTCGTCGTCATCCTCACTCTTTCAGTCTACCACCTCCTTCCTTTCACTTTCCCTTCATTGACATCGACCCAGACAACCCCATCCCCATCACCACCACACTCCTCACAACAACACCATCACCATCACCACCCCCACCACCCGAACCCCACAACCCAAAGGCTCACCCCTCTCTTCTCAGAATCAGGATCAGACCCAGAATCAGACCCAGAAAAAGAATCCGCCAAAATGACCCGCAAGAAGAAATCCCAAGCCCGCAAGATAATCACCAGGCGCGGAGATCTTCCCAAGAAACCACCACCCCCGCAACCGCAACCGCTACCACCACGACTACCAGGCCCGATCCCCTCCATCGAAACACCCACCGGTCTAGCTCGGGCTCCAGCTCCAGCTCCAGCTCTCGCTCTAGCGCCAGCTCCAGCTCGACCAAACGCGACCAACCCACCCCCGAAATCCCACTTCGCATTCTCCTGGTGGCGCAACCCAATGGGAAGCGAGATTTTGCGCGGCCAGCTTGCTCACGGCAGTAGCGGTCAGCTTGTCCAAAGCAATAGCGGTCCGATTCCTCAAGGCCATCGTGGTCCAACCGCCCAGAGCCACAGCAACCAGGCCGGTACAGGGACAACTGGCAACGGCAACTACGGCACCGGCTGCATCATCAAGCGCGAGGACGGCGGATATCACGAATACGAATACTTCACTCCAGCCCCAGCCTATCACACGGCGTATGTTGGTGGTTTGGGGAGTACTCCGATGTATGCCAATGGATATGCGGGCGGGTGTGGGACTGGTATTATGGGTGATGGTGGTGGTCATCAGCTGGGGGGTCTGGGGGGTCTGGGGGTTGGTGTGAAGGAGGAGTTTAATGGTGTGTCGTATGGGGGAGATGTGGGCTATGGGGGGGAGGATGTCAAATTGTTCAGGGAGGAGGGCAAGCTGTTCAGGGAGGATGTCAAATCGTTCAGGGAGGATGTCAAATCGTTCAGGGAGGAGGGCAAATCGTTCAGGGAGGAGGGCAAATCGTTCAGGGAGGAGGGCAAATCGTTCAGGGAGGAGGGCAAGTCATTCGGAGCAGGTCATGGGGACGAGTACCGCCAACCGTTCAAGGCAGAGTACGAGCACGAGCGCGGCAAGGCATATGACACCAATACCAACACCGGGGCAGGGCACGGCGCAGAAGCAGGATACCACCCAGCTTCCGCGATGTCTTACGTCTCAGGGCATGGGCCTGCTGCCTCCTCCGCCACCCATAATGCGGGATATACTGGGCTCATGAGCAGAGACGGCGACGGTCCCAGTTACGGCGACGACAATGACATCCAACCCATGGATCCTCGCCATCTCGAAGAGACCGACAGCGTGAAGAGCACCACCCCCGATCTGACTCGCAATTGTGTATTCTGCGGCAGGAATGGGCATTCGACTGGGGCGTGTCCGGAGAGGTGGGGGAATACTGATAATGGTCGTAATGACTCGAGAACTGTGAGTTTAACTTCTCTGCATTTGCGTTGGGCTACAACACGTCGAAAACATGCTAATACGGGTGACAGCAGGCACCTGAACTAGGTACTGAACGAACCAGAACCACGCGAAACCGGACGCGAACTATCCAGCGCAAATTACGACAGCGCCCGGGGAGGGAGACACAGAAGGAGGTGGAGGAGGAGCGGGAGAAGCTGGATGCTCTCCTTCGCGAGGCTCAGGATCTGGAGGAACGTACTTCGCAACTGCTGACTCGAGACGACCCGCCGGTGGACTTGGATGATGTTCTACGCCGGATTATTGAGGATATGAAGTGATATCTGGTTGTTGTTGCGCGCGCCCTGGAGTCGTCGGAGATCGATTGGGTATGTGCAAGATCTGATATGGTTTGGTTTATTAGTGAAGTGAAGGTGCAAGTTTAAGTTACCGACATCCTGGTAGAAGGATACAAGTACAATACAAATTAACGCCTGGGCTCGATAATGTCCCATAAACGCCAAGATATCCCATCCATGCTTTTGTATGGGCAAGAGATTATTCGTCTCTGGCGATGCGCCGGAGGATCATGACCACCAGGGCGACGATCACGCCTACGATGGCCCGGTCGAGCCAGGGGGTATCGGGGGATATTTGCTGCTGCTGTTGGTGTTGGTGTTGTGGTTGAGGTTGAGGTTGAGGCTGGAGCAGTATCTGGCGCTGCTGAGGTGTTTGGTCTGGTTGTTCCTGCACAGCTGTTAATTGTGTTGTTGATGTTGGTGTTGATGCAGCAGCAGCAGCAGCTGTTGTCGAGGTAGTAGTAAGCGTCTGTGCATCCTCTCCTCCAGAAACCACTGTATCAGACTTCAAAGACCCTATCGTCGGAGGTTCAAGTTCCTGATCTCCCTTCCCCACCTCCTGCTCCTCCTCCTTCGTCTTCGTCTTCTCCAGATCCGCATTATCGCCTTCACCCTCCCCCTCCCCCTCAACCCTCTTCCCCCCACCAAACCCAGAAACATCCACCCCCCTCTCCCGACAAAACCCCCACCACGCCTCCAAAACCTCCAAATTCGTCCTCCCCCGCTGCTGACCAAGCCCCTCCTCATCCCCCTCCTCATCCCCCTCCTCATCCCCCCCAAAAGTCTGCCCCATACACCCCTCACACCTCCACCCCCTCGACGCAACGGCATACCTCCTCCGCACCTCCTCCCCCACATCCAACCCGCCGACCTGGCCCCTGGCATCCCCATCCATAAAGCTCCGGAGGGCGATCAACGCCGTCCGGATCCCCCACGCCGGCTGCCACGTCTCCTCATGGTGGCCCGAGATACTGAGACAGATCTCGCGGTTGACCTCGAAGCGGCCGGAGGGGGTCAGGAACCGGAAGGAGGGCGGACGCAGCGGGTACGTCGGCGGGAGCACGATCCGGCCGTGGTAGATCCCCTCGCTGTAGGGGGAGGGCGCCGGCGGGCCCTGCAGCGTGAAGTGCCAGTCGTAGAGGTTGGAGGCGCTGATGGGCGCGGCGTGGAAGGTTGGGTCCGGGTTTTTGAGGAGGTCCGCTTGTTCGCGCGTGAGGCGGCGGAGGGAGGGGGTCATCTTTCTTGAATCTTTTGTTGCGTCGTGGTGGTGGTGGTGGTTGTTTGGAGAGGTTGGTGGTGCGGGGGATGTTGGGATGTGCGGTTGTGGATGTGAGGCGGTTTAGTGGTGGTGGTCGTCGTCGTAGTCGTGACTGAGACTGTGGATTTGGTGGAGAGTACGTATAGGTATGTCAAGACTTGAGTATAGTAATCTTGCTTCGTGCTTGGTGGTTTCAGGGTAGAGATGTGGGTTGAGTTGCGTGGCGCATTGGATGATATGGTACAGTACTGTACTGTAGGTTCTGCGTGACAAGGCCGGCTTGAGTGATTGGTTTTCTTGGACGTTTCTTCGTCTTCGTTGATTGCAGTAACCAGTAAAGCAGGAGACGAAGGAATAAATTTGACTCCAGTGGAAGTAGGTTTGTGGAAGCTGCAGAAGAGTTGTATGTTGCAGGTCAAAGTGGTGAGGGGAATGAGGAGAGGCCAACTGGCCTGAGGTGTCGGCCGGAATGTGGGCCAGGCACAATTGCGTAATCACAATGCATTCCTCACCATCTACTCAGTATAAAGGCCTGAGATACGGAGATGTTGGTGCGAAGCGTGGTCAAATTAAAAAGTACGAGTCAATCTTGACCAACTGCGAAACCTCTCTTGGAAATTCCAACGCTTATGTTTCACAAGTGTTCTGTCTCAGACCAGCCGCTACAAATACAACCATCCTGATCGTGAGCTTGTCATATCTCATACTTATATATAGTCTTCCTAAGTGTACACCCAATTTATCAATCCCAGTTCCTCCATTCATCCTCTCCGCGCGGTGCTGCCTCCTCATCACTATCCTCCCCGTGTCGAAGACGCGGTGACACCGGTCGCAACGTCTTCATCGACACACCGGTACTGGGTCTCTCAGGATCTCGAACCACATCCAACGGCTGCTGCGGCGTCCAGGTGGCAGCCGGGTTGGTAGCAGACGTCGCAGCGTCCGCCCCCATCCAGCTCTGACTGTTGTTCATATTCCGTGCATACAAATCCCGGTAATACTGCTGCTGGTCGACCGCCTCCTGTTCCCGTCGCGCCCGCACACCGTCGCGCGCCTCGAGGAACTTGGCGCTGGGCTCCCAGTGCCAGCCGTCGCCGGTGGTGGTACACACGGGAACTGGCCACAGCAGCGGGCGGCTTCCGAACAGATGCAAAAGATTGCGCTTCCAGCCCAGATCGAAAGCATGGGGCATTTTCTCGCTGTCCTGCTCTTCCAGGTAGCTCTGGTACCGATCATGCTCGCGCTGCCGTTCCAGCTCCGCATACGATCGCGTTAACGCCTGCTGCGCGGGGGACAGATCCTCCCTCCCTGAGAAGTGCTGCGTGGCGCCGCCCTGCTGCGAAGGTCTGATCTCGTCCTCGCCTTCCTCCGCCCTAGTCACCCCAGGGATCGCGTTGGCATGCGCATCCAGAATCTGTCCGCCGTACTCCTGCAACCGGTGACCCAAGCCACTTACCCCAGCTCCATCCGGATCATGGCCTGCAAGCCCCTCGTAGCGATGGCGATCCAGCGCCTTCCGCAACGGCGAGACATACCTCGTCTTCTCCAGACACTCAATCGTGGTGACGCCCCGGACCGCCAGACTGATATGCCATGCCGTGAACCCGGACAACACCAACCCAATGATTCCGCCCAGCACGGCCAACAACACCACATTGATGGGCAGCATCTTGTCAAAGTCCATGTACTTGCTATCGTCCAGCATCTCGTTCCAGATCCACGTCGACGCAACCAGAAAGTCCACCCAGCAGAAAACCGAGGTGTATATCAGAAACAGTAGGAACGCCTTGTAGTTGTAGAGCCCCACGCATGTCGCCAGCCAGGGACAGTGGTGGTCCATCTTCAGCACGCACCGCTTGCAGGTCGAGCAGTGGTGCGCCCGGTCGGGCTTGGGGCATTGGCACTTCTTGCAGAAGCGGGACCCACCGGTTGAGTTGACCGTGTAGGCCGTGTACTGCGGGAGTTCGGTGACGGGGAGGGCGCTGTATTCGTGCTGGCTGCGGCTGTTCGATGGCTTGAGGGGGGTGCCTGGGTCGGTGAAGACGGCGACCGTGTAGCAGGTATTAAGGCAGATATAGAGGAAAATCCCAAGAAAGGAACTCGGGAGGCCTGTCATATGACGAAGGGTCATTAGAAATGGAGGGTAGGAGTCCTGTAGGAAAAGAGCCTCACCGATCCAGCTGCTCTGCACCGACTTGAAGCCGACACTGGCCTCCACCCAGACGGCCCACGTCGTCAGTCCATAAACAAAAGCGAGAGGGAAAAACGACGCCGCGGTGCAGCAGTAGCGTTCAATGCGCAGCGCCCATGCCCGCGGCCGTCGCTTCGGCCACGACGGCGATAACGGCGGTGATGCTGCTAAGGTTGCCATGGTTCACAAAGTGGCCGGGGTCGAGCTGCCGATCGGTTCGTTCAGGGCGATCAAATCATGGCAGCCAGTCCAGTCCCGGATAGAAGGAGAATAAAGTACTCGAGTACGATACGAGGATGCTGGGATACTAAGAGAGGTGAAGCAAGGGTGTATATCTTAGCAGAAAAGGCATCGAACAAGAAGTGCAGTGAGACAGGGAAGACGTAGAGGAGGCCGTCGGCTGACGGATCATCGGCGGTGATTACGACGCTGCGGATGCTTACGGTAAGTTACCGTACCGAGCGAGTTCCGATCTGTCACCGCCACACCCGGTAGATCACATGCCCACTAGTGATTTGGATATATTGTGGCGCAGTCACTCATACACTGTATTACGTCTTGTTGGCGTCTCATATAAATATAGGTCAATTATGTTCGTAATGCATTCGCTAGTCTACCAGAGATACTATATGAACATGAATCACTGCGGCACTGTCACACAAAGCCAGGCCTGCGTCTTCTCCACTAACGCCGCTGAATAATGTACTGGAATGGGAAAATGTCAACCAGATCGCATAGAGGGATATTCAGATGTCAAAATCATATGCCCAAAATTCCAAAATGCTATGTATCGAGCATGCTCAAGTCGAATTCTCTTCCGTCGTGATGTTACCTTGCTCGCACCAGTCCTTGATCGGCTAGCGGGATATTAGTATGAAATGCACAAGACACATCCAGGGGAAAATACTCACCAGACAACTGAGTCGGTAGCACCAGGAGCAGTTTGACTTCGGGTATTTGTAGAAATCAATGATGAGCAGGATGAACCCGACCAGCACGGCAACCAAGGCTCCCACACGCACCAACCACCATGCCCACCACAGAGGCTTTCGGCCGCGGAAAAAGTTCATGGGGTTCGATTTTCCGTCGGAGGACTTCAGGCTGCGCTTGCCCTTGAGGAAGTCGACGATGCTGGGGGCGGGAACCACCTTCTGACCTTCCTCTGGAGTGGTCGTGCCCACGCCACCGCTCATGGCCACATATGGGTTCCGTGCGAGCCCAATACGTTCTCGCAACGCGTTAGGCGATCTCAAGAGACACAGTCCCAGAGCCAGACCCATGGTGAAGCCGCCAATATGTGAGAAGTTGTCCAGTCCTGGCAGAAGTCCCAGAACAAACGACACGCCAATTCCTAGAACCATAATGATCAACTCGACCCACGGCGACTGTCGGTCTTGCCAGCTGTACAGCAGATCCAGTAAATCGAGTGCGAGGATGCCAAAAAGTGCACCCGAGCAGCCGCATGATGCCTGACCCTGAGCGGCATAATTGCCTCCGAGCACGAATCCCCAGATCCCACTAGCCAGATACACCAGAGCATATCGCCACCACCCAATCATTTTCTCCATGGCCACACCGATGGTCATCTGCGCAAGCAAATTGAAGCCGATGTGGATAAATCCGCTGTGAATAAACATCGGAATGATGAATCGGAACCATTGATTTGGCTCAGGCTGATCGTCCAGCGATCCATTGGGCGTCGGGTTTGGCACACCGTTGAAACCACACAGTTCAGACAAGGTACAGTGAGACTCGGTCGTCGTCGCGTTGGGGCAGGGAAAGAGAATCGTTTCGTTGGCATTCTGGATGCCCGGTGTATTCTTCATACACGGAGTGTATCGAGATCCCATGTAGATCTGGAGGTAGGGAGAAGGACCGATCATGACATTGAATGACGGTTTAGTTTCGATCGGGCTTCCCGTAAGTTGAGCTGAGCCGGTCAGCATAATTGCCTTGATCCTGATCCTATGAACCTACCGTTCTTGACCAACTCCACGATGAAGACAATGATCTGGATCAAAGTGAGAGTATAAGTGACCCAAGCGATCTTCCTTCCAAAGAAACCCTTCTTCTGTGTTCGTCGAGCGCCAGGGCGCATGGCAGGCTCGATCTCGTCCGGCGACGGCGGATAATGCGTTTGTTGTTGCATCCAGTTTGCAGGAGGCGGAGGGCCATTTGGATACTGGTTGTTGGCCTTCAAGGGAATATTCTCGGCATACTGTTCGCCCTCATTCAATCTGGCGCCAGCGGCATAGGTCCCCTGGTCGGAACCCAGTGATTGTTGACTGTAGTGAAGCTGAGGATCGGAAGTGGTGGGCTGGTAAGGATGTGTATCGAACCCCGGATGACCAGTTGCCGGGTATTGAGCTAATTGTGGATTGACTTGTTCGTAAGTTGGCGGATTGCTGCTGTAGCCACTCTGATAGTAGCTGTTGGCCGCCATGTCGAATGGACAGCCTGACTGGTAACGGGCGCAAGGGGCGGGGGGGTGAAGTGGTTGGTTGTTGTTTGACTGTTGCGACCGGAGGGCGGAAATCAAATCGGTTGCTGTGCCTCAAACAAATCCAACATGCAAGAGATGAAAGTCGATCAAGTCGATGCAGGATATTGACTGGGGTAAAAAAGGCAAAACATTCAGCAGCTGGCAGGCAAGCAGGCAGGCGGGCAGAAATCACGGGCACGTTTGGCTATTAAACAATTGAACAGGGCTGAAACACTGATCAACAATGAGTTGTAACTTACTATGTAAGTTTGGTTGGTTGTGACTTCAAGAGCAAAGGCAGGTTCTCCCCCTGAGCCGTCAATGAAAGCCGGCGGGAAAATCAGAAACAGTGACGGATCGCCCCCAAAAGGCGCACTTGGTTTGCTATCCTGTCAACAATCCTTCTCCGACGGATGTGAGGAAATTGGATCAACAAAACACTCAAAATGACAGGAGAAAAATGGGAACGGAAGAGCAGAGACAACTTTGCGGAGGACGGGAAAGAAGCAGTAATTTAGGCAGGCGTCATTTGTACTCAAGAGTCAACTTAAGACTGACTTTCCTTTCCGATGGGCGGGCGCACCGCCGCCTATTTTTGGGCGGCGATCACCAAAAGTCCATTGGAACTCATCATCGTCGTCAGCCATAAATGGTCCTGGTACGAGTATGCAGGCCATATTGATTGATTCATTACACACGCAAGTCATCGCTGACCTGCGGGCCACGCACACTGCTGGGGCCGAGACAGTCATGTTCTGGCTAGGCACGCTGTGGCGGAGTCTTCCTCGTTTTCCTCTGCGATTCCCATTCGTCTACTCGTGCTATAGAACAGTGGCACGGCCGGTAAAACCTCGCGTCACCGGCTTGGCACTTACACTACATATCTGGTGGCTGATGTCCGCTCTAGGATCGAGCTTTCTTCAATTTCAATATGGAGGAGTACTTAAAGTAGTGACGCTGCAGGCAGACAAGAGGCTCGTGCACAACTGGATTCTGCACACACACAATCAATTGCATCCCACAGGTCACAGATGGGTTCGTTCATATTTCACATTAAGCATTATTTCACATCTAACAATACCCATTTGGTCTAATCCACATGGTGGTCGCCTATACAATGATGTATGGTAGGGTTGAGCTCAAGTACATGAGATCTCTTTTCCTTTGACCTTGGACCCAAAAAGCCAATCAAAACCAGAGGATTGTACTTCCAGTGGACGGTTGACACGCATAAAGAAGTGTCAATGATGAGGGCCAAATCTCTCCGTCATGTTCCGCCTGGGTTGTCATCCTGCACGCTTGACACGCGTGCTCACATTATTTAATCCGATGTCTTCCGTCAATTCATTATGTTCGGACGGCGCACCCGCCGCTACCGATTGTATATCATATAATTCCCAAAACGCCGGGGTCGAATTCC
The DNA here is from genome assembly GCF_003184765.1 of Aspergillus aculeatinus CBS 121060. NCBI lineage: Eukaryota > Fungi > Ascomycota > Eurotiomycetes > Eurotiales > Aspergillaceae > Aspergillus > Aspergillus aculeatinus. The sequence goes on from NW_020291509.1 coordinate 174,884, forward strand.
CAAATATGAAGCAAAGGTGGCACTCGGGGATCTGTCAAGGCTATCAGCTTCGAACGCGGAATCGCGCAACTGAAGGTACCAATACTTCTCTTACCTTCATTGTCGATCCCTGGTATCCTTATACCAAAACAGAGGCGCGGAGGCAAATCACACAAAGCAAGAGGGCAATCGAAGGATCATAGCCATGACCCTCTCCATAACTCAATCGCGAATGATGCGCTTTTAGCTCGAAGGCGTAGACATGGAGTTGACGTGCGAATCGATGATCCCCAAAGCAGCCCCCATTTCCTCTCCATTCTCGCCAGTCAACAGCCAGATAAGACGGCTGGCCTTCTGGTATAGAAGCGCAGGGAAATAAACCAGCAGGGCCCAGAACAGGAGGGACAGCACGACAATCACAAAGGTGTTAGCCACCAACTTCTCTCCCGGCGTCATGACATAGAGCCCGAATGTAACCTCATAGCGATAGTATTCTAGGCGAATGCGATCGATAATCCGCTGCAGGACGTTCCGGTGAGCTTTCTTCATCGACAGGTGGCTGACGGCAGAGGTTGAGGTCGACATTGTGGATGAGTATTTGTTGATTAGCTCATCCACGGCCGCCGGGGCATGGGACGAGATGTGGGTGGAGGTGGAAGGGGTATAGAACGACTGCATCTCGGTTGCCATCGCTGCGCGGTTGCTGATATATAAGTCGGAATGTCGGGGATCGAGGTTTCCTGAAGAGGAGGTTCCGTTCCTTGCAATTCCTAGTCCGTAGCCTTGCCAATTGCACTCCCTTCCGTGACCAGCCGAGCAGGCGGGTAAACGGCCGTCAGAGATTTGGCGGTGCTGGTATATGATCTACGTTCGAGCTCGCGTTTCGCCGTTGTCTTTACACTGTAGACAGCCAGACACTCCCCCGAGCGCTATTGAGCACAGCTGATAGAGGAGCTCTGAAGTAGCAGTGTTGTTGAGCAGAGTTGGGTAGTGAGATCGACACCCGATCGCGAAAGTGCACAGATGCAGATCAGTTAAAGCTCCCCCAACAATGATGAAGTACAAGAATGGTATGGTGGTAACAGCAATGGCAACTAGAAAAAGGACTCAAAGAGACAAGAGGTAGATTAAGTAGAGAAGACTGCGAGGGGAAAAGAAAGAAAGACAGAAAGACAGAGCGAGCAATTGAAGGATCCGGGTTCGGTAGAGCGCGGATCAAGAAAAGCGGCCCGGAGTTAATGATTGGAAGGACGAACGAGTTCTCAGGCAATAGTCAGAGTTTCTAATTTTCTTAGACTGTTATTTCTTTCAAGGAGGATGATGCTGGCTGATGCTAAGATAGCCAAGAGTCAATTAATCATTAATCAGACCAGGCTCGGTGTCGTGGGGGGGGCGCCTTTTCAAGGAACGATACTCAGATCAGTAGTTGCTGAGAAATTAAACCTGCAGAGGGCGCCGCGATGTGCCTGAGGCTGCGTGATGATTGGCCGCAAACGGCCTTCCAGCGTCATCGTCGGTCTCAAGTGGGCATTGTAAGGGAATTCCCGCCCGGGCTTTTCCCGCCCGGGCTTTGGTTCTTTGGGTCTTTGGGTCTTTGGGTCTTTGGTTCTGCTGAGTTTTTTCCTGGTTCCCAGTTCTGGAATTCACCTGATCTGGTTCAGAGTCAGTCAATTAGTCGTGGTGAGGAGTTGAAGACTTTTTGTGTTTTGGAGAAGTAAAAGTACAGTACGTAGTGCAGCTATGAGTATGTTAGTCCAGGCCGCGACTGACCCTTCGTCCAGTACGGTATTTGTAGTCCACCATGGGGATGAAATTCGGAGGAGGAAGGGAGTCAATGTCAATTCATGCCTTGCATGATTCAAAACCCATTGCTTCGTACTCCGTACTCACATATGATAACTCACCAAGTAACTAACTAGTTAGTAATTTACCGTGACGACTTCCGGCAGCGTGCCTCCCTCCTATCTCGGGAAACCGGCAAGCGGATGTGATATCCGACTGCTCGACCACTTTGGGTATCATTCCTCGCAGCCCTGAGAAAAGAATCATGAGATTGGAGTGGAACAGGCTCCGCTCCTGTCGAGGCCTCGATGAATCACAATGAAAGCTTCAAAGCCACTTGATTGATGCATTCTTCATGTTATGGATGGATGAGTCAGCCACAAACGAGTCAAGGCGTCGCAACGCTCTGATTCTAGCCTTGATTCAGTATCTATGCAGATTTATTTATTGTTAGGCACACGAAAAAAGGAACGGGAGATCATCGTGGAGACTCAGCGGAATTGTCACTGTCTCTTTTGTGAAGGTGGTCTGGAGAACCCCGAGTTTCGTTTTGTTTCACCTGGCAACAATGGGCGCCGGCAACTCAATTCCCCAATCTTGAACCTGGCCGGGTAATAAGAATTGTTGACATCGACTTACTCCAAGTTTACTGGCCGACTGGTGGCAGGGATGAAGAGCTTGCGCCTGATCTGGCACTCAGCACTTTCTTGTCAGCTTGTGTCACTTCATCTATCCTTTCATTGCAGTTTACTTAGTATGTATTGTACGTACTGCGCATACGCCTATCGATGGGCTAGACAGCCCGGGTGATGTCATCCCCACCTATCGTTTCAACCGTCCCGCTTCGACTCCGTCGACAAACGTCCTTCCCCTCCTTTGCTGCATCGCATCTCACTCGAAGATCTCGCATGATCCATCACCGTTCCTTTCCCGCAATCTCTGTTTATCGCCATGGCTGAGGTCGACGATCCTCTCATTCAAGCGTTGCCTCCTGCGACCGACTATCTGACCTACCTGACTTTGCTCGAATACCAATTGACCCCCGCCCGTCTGCCTACCCTGCATACACTCCTTCAGGATGAGGTGCTGACGACCAATATCGGCTGGGACCTGGTGCATCTGCTCGTACCTATGCTGCCTGAGTCTTTGGACTGTCTGCATGATATTGCTCGCCTGGGAAATCCTAGAGAGGTGATTCTACGGGTTTCGGATGCCCTGATGAAACTGCAACCAGCCGAGGACGAGAACGACGAGGCTGAATCGACAAATACGGACTCAGTATCACCTCGCCCGCACGGGGAGTCATCGCAAGATGTAAACAGCGAACTGGAGCCCAAATCAGACGACGAAACAAAGCCCCTGCCTCGTCATATCCTACAATTCAACGCGCTCGTTTCCATGTTGTCGGTGTTGCACTCTCGCATCCAGACCAAGTCACCCAGTCGGTTCCTGGCCACATCCCTGCAAGCCTTGCTCGAAGCATATACGTTGATGCCTACGAGTGAAACTACAATTGCTTTGTTGGAATTCTTTCGGGATGTGTCGCCTTCGAAACGTCCGGCCCCGCCACCCCGAGCAGCCAGTGAATCCAGCGTGGTCCGTCTGTCTGAAGCTTCTGCGCCGGACCCGGAAGCTGAAGTTCAATCGTCATCTCCGGCCACTGACAATGAGGCGGTCTTGGTCCAGAGGTTTCTACAGTTCGGTTTGCTTGAAGTTCTCAAATCATACCTGCTCAGCTTTGCGGGTCCGCTTGACCCCGGAATGTCATGGACGATCCGGCTGCAAGAGAAACTTCATCCCGGACTGCGAATGGCCAGCCAACAGACGCAGACAGACATCTTTGCTCAAAGCAAACGACTGAAGGAACGAGACTTAATCGTTGCCAAGATCACGGTACGGCCCGAGATCGAATCCTGGGGACCATACTCAGTAGCTTGCTAACATCCATAGGCACTATCCCGCGACTTTGGTATTAGTGACAAGCAGCTGCTGGAAATCGCCTTGAAATCATCCGACGACCAGCCCCCACCGCTGGATTTCGATGAGCCACCTCGCAAAGCGGACGAGATCCCCTTGGAAAGACATGGTTCCCTGCTGCTCCTCGCAGCACGGGCAGCCTCGGCGGAATTGTTCTCATCCGGCCGTGTCACCCCGACTGCTGTCTTCCCGGACCTGGCGCGCATTTTTCGCAACTTTGTTGGGGGATATAACTCGCCTGATGAGGTGGCCTTCGGGCAGCCACAGGTCCTACTCGATTCACTACTTGCTTTGACTGTCTTCTCTATGCAGCAACCAATCCAGCCACCAGCCGCAGAAAAAGAGTTCATCGATTTCGTGCTATCCTTGACGGCATGTACTGCCCGGCAGAACTACAGTTCAGTTCGACGAATCCCGGGCACAGTTGTTCAGAGCAATCCCTCGCAAATCGCCCGCTTCAAACTCATTCGAACAGTTCTAGAGGATGATCGATTCCAGACTGTAAAAGACAGCGCCATTGCCTGGCTGAAAGACGGAATCTTGGAAGCGTCCAAAGCTTCCAAGACCGATAAGCCATCTGAGTCCAGCATATTCCTTAACCCGCATTATTTCTCTGTGTTATTTCCCTCGCTCTTCAACTCTTCCGCTCTGCTTATGAATGTGTCATCCGACCTTGTGGCTTCGTGGATAAAGTTCTCGCAGACCTTGACGCCATCAATCCACGCGGCGCTCAGTTTATACTACCTTATCGTCTCGTCACCAGACCTACGCCGCCAATTGCAGCTGGAAAAGACATACATATACTTCCGCAACCGCTTCTTGGAGCCGCTCAAATCCCTCTGCCATGCATTTGAAGCGGACCTCACGGTCAACGGGGGTGAGGGCAAAATCGAAGCTGCGGTGGGCGAGGACCTGACGCAGATCGGAATGGCACGGTCGGTGGGCTTGGTTTCCCATGCATTGGAGCAGGTGGAGGAGGCGGTTGGGGAGGCGTTCGTGCTGAAGAGCTCGGAACTCCCTGAGCCCAGCGCCGATGATATCGCCCGGGTGGATATGATCCGGAAGGAGACCTCCCCTTAGGTCATCAGTAGTGTACATACTCACAGTATCGGATACGGCCGAAATATACGCCCCCGTATGTATATGATCGAATCTTGTTTGGTGAATTCTGCTCAATGCTCCCGGGCGAGGAGAGTAGAGTGCAGATGGATTTCATTATTCGCACGAGAAGTAGGGAGTATTCCTTAGGAAGAGATGCAGAGGGAGAAAGGTTTAGGAGCAGCGACGTAGATGTCGATACCATCTCGCTACTTTGGTGCGTATCCAGCCAGCCACGACGTGACCTTTTGTGAATAGGGTAGGTAGTTATCGCCATTGCAATGGAATGTTTGCAAGCACGTTCTTGTCTGAGCATTGGTGGACGGGGTTGCTCGGTCCCTGGGCTTCAGCTGGGATGTATTGCACCACAACTTGTCAGACCATCTTGGCTCATCACTCTAGTCAAGTTCTCCGGTGGGATTCCGTGCTTAGCTTGTGACCCGTAGACCTGTACCTAGCGTATTCTTGGTCTATGGTTTAGTGCAATTTTCGGCAGTCCTGTTCTCGATGGCCCAACCGTTTCTTGAAGTGCCTTTGTCAAGTCCTTGGAAATTCCGAGGCGGCGCTGGCTAGATAGCCCAAGGGGTGTAGCTTGTCGAGACTGGCTGGAGGGGGAAATGAAGACAAGCAGCGGAGGAAAGGTGGTCGATCATCTCCATTGGTCGACGGATGCCATCTTCATTAATACCTCATTTCCGGCCCAGGCAGGCTTCCCTCTTTTCCCTTCGCTCTTTCGCTGCGTCTCCCCACCAGCGAGGTAAGCGATGACCCTTTCGTCTCTTCCCCACCTCCTTCACAATATTCAGCAGCATCATCAAGGAATCAAGACTGACGGACTTGTATTTAGCGTGGCACTAGTGGACCTCACTAACGCGGTTGCCGTGATGAATCGTCCACTTTGACTCCTTGACGGCCTGACCCCCCCCCCCCGAGAAGAAAAGCCGTAACCGAGCCAGGGGCGGCGATTCTGCGGGGAAACCAGAGCCCTCTCGTTGGAGGAAACGGACTTGGCTCCCCGGATTTGACCTCATCGGAGAAGCTGGTCTGCTGGTCACAGTGTGCAGAACGCCCGCGCAGGGGCTCATGCAGGTCACACCTCGTCTAACAAGGTACAAGCCAGATGCCGACAAAGCGATTGGATGCCTGTGGCCAATGCATGTTCATGTCCGCTTCACATGCAGTCGAGTCGAACCCCCCCCCCCTCACCCGGTGCTGGACGGCCGCCTCATGCGGTCTATAAAAGGCAGTGACTTTCCTACTGTCTAGCGATTCTTTTTTTCACTCCAGTCTCATCCTCTGTTCTACTCATTATCCCCGTGTTTCCCTTGCCTCGCCATGATCCGGCGCGTCTCCTATGCGCTTTGCGCGCTGGCTCTCAGCTCCTGGGCCACTGCAGCCCCGCAGCTGAATGCTCGCGCTACAGGCAGTGTCGACTCCTGGTTCGCATCTGAGACCACGGTCGCCCTCGATGGCATTCTTGCCAACATCGGGGCGGATGGAGAGTTCTCCAAGAGTGCTAAGTCTGGCATCGTTATTGCTAGTCCAAGCACTGACAACCCGGACTGTGAGAAACTACTTTCTTCCTAGTTGTATGGTTGTCCGCTAACAAGGGATGCGCAGATTACTACACCTGGACCCGCGATTCGGCTTTGACCATGAAGATTCTTGTTGATCTCTTCGTCAACGGCGAATCGAGTCTCCAGACGGTGATCGAGGAGTATATCAATTCCCAGGCTTACCTGCAGACGGTTTCCAACCCGTCTGGTTCTCTCTCGGGCGGAGCAGGTCTTGGAGAACCGAAATTCAATGTGGACGAGACGGCGTACACTGGCAGCTGGGGTCGTCCACAGCGGGATGGACCTGCGTTGCGAGCGACCGCTCTGATTGGCTTTGGTAACTGGCTGATTGTAAGTTCTTCTGAAGAATTTCGAGTGGCTTGACTGACACTTTCAGAACAATGGCTACTCCACCTACGCGACGAACATCATTTGGCCCATTGTTCGCAATGATCTGTCCTATGTTGCTCAGTACTGGAACCAGACTGGCTACGGTTGGTCATCCCCAAACCCACTTCCCTACCAATGACCACTAACTCGAAATCATGCAGATCTGTGGGAGGAAGTCAATGGGTCTTCGTTCTTCACTGTTGCGGTCCAACATCGGGCACTTGTGGAAGGCAGCACCTTTGCTAAGAGTGTTGGCTCGTCTTGCAGCTGGTGCGATTCTCAGGCTCCGCAAATCTTGTGCTTCATGCAGAGCTTCTGGACTGGCTCCTATATGCTTGCCAACACCAACAGCGGCCGCAGTGGCAAGGACGCGAACACCGTGCTCGCCAGTATTCACACTTTTGATCCCGCCGCAGGCTGCGACGACACGACTTTCCAACCTTGCTCCCCGCGTGCGCTGGCCAACCACAAGGTCTATACTGACTCTTTCCGCTCGGTTTACTCGCTCAATTCTGGTATTGCTGAGGGCACTGCGGTTGCAGTCGGCCGCTACCCTGAGGACTCGTACTACAACGGTAACCCTTGGTTCTTGACCACCCTTGCAGCCGCTGAGCAGCTGTACGATGCTATCTATCAGTGGAACCGTATTGGGTCCATCACCATCACCAGCACGTCACTTGCCTTCTTCCAAGACCTGTACAGCTCCGCGGCGGTTGGAACCTACTCCTCTTCCAGCTCCGCCTTTACCTCCATCATCAGCGCTGTCAAGACCTATGCTGATGGATACGTGAGCGTGGCTGTGCGTCCAACTTCCCTTGATCTCAAAGTGCCTTACTGATAACCTACAGGAATCTCACGCTATGACCAATGGCTCTCTTTCCGAGCAGTATGATAAGACATACGGCACTCAGCTGTCTGCCCGAGATTTGACCTGGTCCTATGCTGCGGTCCTGACGGCCAACTTGCGCCGCAACTCGGTTGTGCCTCCTTCTTGGGGAGAGACGAGCGCGAGCAGTGTCCCCTCTGTCTGCTCTGCCACCTCTGCAACGGGTACCTACAGCACCGCTACCAACACTGCTTGGCCAAGCACGTTGACCAGCGGTAGCGCTGGCACCGGAACCACCACCACTACCACTAAGGCTGGCAGCGGTAGCACTACCACCACCACCACCACTACAAGCAAGACTTCAACAACAACCTCAGCCTGCTCCACGCCCACAAGTGTCGCAGTGACATTCGATGTGATCGCCACCACCACCTACGGAGAGAACGTGTTCATTTCCGGCTCCATCTCTCAGTTGGGCAGCTGGGACACCAGCAGTGCAATTGCATTGAGCGCCAGCAAGTACACCTCAAGCAACAACTTGTGGTATGCCACGATCAGCCTGCCCGCAGGCACTACCTTCCAGTACAAGTATATCCGCAAGGAGACAGATGGGTCCATTGTTTGGGAGAGTGACCCTAACCGGTCTTATACCGTTCCCTCGAGCTGTGGAGTGAGCAGTGCCACTGAGAGTGATACTTGGCGGTAATCGAGCTTGACGGAGTCTTCGATTGTGGGGACTATCAAGCTTGTTCGAAATATATAGCTATAACAATGGCGGCCCAATGATTAATCAGGGACTTAGTATTAATTCCTTGTCAAATGCAATGCTCTAATCCTTGAACTACGATCCTGATTGCCTTCATTAGAAGGCGATGTAATGGCAGCCTTTCTCTTGATGATTCTGGAAAAGCAGATGGCACAACAAACCAGAGCACAGCCACTGGAGGGTATTTCTTCACCTTCAGACACGTCCAGCCCGGATATTCTTAGCTATGAAACAGACAGCCTCAGGGGGCAAAGTATTCAGCAATCTGGTCAGAGCCATCGCTCGGAAGATATTGCTAGGACATCGTGACTTGCCACTCCACAAATGAATCAAGATACGAGTTTCCCTTTCGAAGCGGTATGCATAAGGTGATATGTATGCAAAACCGCATGCAATGAGCAAGGCACCGTTCCGCATCTGATCTATCCCATGGAGCTGCGATCCCGGCATTACCGTTTTGGAAAAGATATTGCACTCATCTCACAGCTCATGCATCCAAGCATTGCAATCGCCGTCCATACACCGACAATCCATGCATTTCGAGAGCAAGCGTGTGGCGCACAGTACGAGCTGGGGGCTTGGTCGAGACACAGCATTTAAACGCAACCTTACCCCAACAGCTTCAGGAGATTCCAGCTCTTGTCCAAACCACCAATCGTGCCTTCTCCTTCTTGTTATATTTTCTTTTTTCTTCTTCGTTGATTTTATTCTTTTGCGGTCTGCAACATCAAACCTCACGATGGACAACTATCACGCCTGCTCCTCGGTAATCAGTGAGTTCGAAGCGCGCAAAGCCGGCGCCTTCACCTCCCTTCCGATCCGCGTGAACCGCTACAGCGAGGTGGCCACCAAAGCTGCCCAGGACTTTGTGTGCAAATGGAACTGCCACTTCGATGTTGGGTCCAATTATCCCGGGTCAACATCAGCGACTCGCTTCGGACCGCGAGACAGCCCACTTGTCATGATCATCCCCGAGGCGCAGCCGGACAGACTGGCGACGGCGGCGTGTTTGGCTGAGATGGCACGACTGCTTGATGGTAAGCCCCTTCATTTCCTGTTTCCTTCTTGCGCGCGCGCGCGCGTGCGAGTGTGTTAGGAGGAAGTGCTGATGGAACAGTAGACCTCTGCCATCGATTCGGAACTCATAATCGACACGAGGGCTTTGAGCTGTTGAACCGGTGCATCGAGCGATTCTCGGCCTCCTCTTCCTGCTCGTGCTCTGGATCGTGCGGGAAGAGTTTGGGAGGGGACCGTCAGCACCACTATCGCCCCCACCACCACCATCATCGCCTTCAGCAGGTAATCTCGGAGATCTTCTCGAATGTTTGCCGGGCTGAGTGCGAGCACGGGGTGCATCTGCTTGAGGTGTATCGGAAAGCGATTGTTCGGGCTCCAACGCCACTGGACTGCAAGAAGAAGTTCGCCTTTGAGTGAGTCAGAGACTGTGGGAGGGTTGAATGTGTGACGACTGATGCCTTGTGTAGAGCCTTCTGGCCGATCCTGGAATTCGCCATCGGTGTTCATCTCTCGCACGTTGACCACATGCTTCTTCACGAAATCAAGGACGTCGCGGATGAGTGCCTCGCCTTGAACGATGAATACTGGAGCTGGACTGCAGGGTGCGCAGATCATAAGGCCGGGCGCAACATCATCGACTGCCTTATTCGCGTGGAGGGGTTGTCGGTTGACGCAGCACGCGAGAAGGTCAGAAGAAATATTCTTGAGCTCGAGAGCCGGTTCCTGTCCCTCAAGGACAGATTCTCCTGGCAACACCCGACCGAATCGATCCGTCTGCACCGTTGGATCGAGGCTGTCGGGGCGGCGATGGCCAGCTACAACTACTGGCGGGCGAATCTGTCGTCTCCATGCTTCAGCAGTGGCAACTGCGGCAAGGCCGAATGGACCAGCACCTCGTCTACCACCACCCTCATCGATCGTCCTTGCTCTCCCCAACTCAGCTACAGACTCCACCACAGCAGCCTCGAGAGCAAGACCACAGACACCACCGCTCTAACCGCTCCAACCACCTACATCAGCTCCATCGCCTCCACCCCGACCACCGCAATCCTGAACATGCTCCCGGCCGCGCTGAACTGCTGGGCCCGCGCGCCGGAACCCTCCCTCCAACACATCCAGACCACCTTCACCAACCTCCACAACGCCACTCTCATCCTCTGGGACATCTTCACCGCGAGCACCACCCGCCACAGCAGCCCGGCCACCCACATCGTCTTCGGGACCGCCCAGGCCACCAACAGCGCCTACTACGCCTTCACCCACGCCCTGCAATCCGTCCAGCACCACCCCCACCTCCTCAGCAACCCGCCGCAAGCCACCGCCATCCTGACCGAAGGTCTCACCAGACTCTTCACCGGCCAGAGCTGGGCCCTGAACTGGAAGTTCACGCACCACATCCCCACCGAGCCCGAGTACCTAGGCCTAATCGACGACACCACGGGGGCACTCTTCTCCATTCTGGTCCGCCTGCTGCAGTCGCAGTCCCGCTGTGCCCCTCCCTCGCCATCCCCATGCCATCCTCACAACAGTAGCAGCAGCACCAACGACCCCAAGTTCCTGAACCGCAGCGACTCCCTCCTCTACCTCACCAACCTCCTTGCGCGGTTTATCCGCATCCGCGAGGAGTACCTCTTCTTCACCACCGAGTCCACCACACCAACTAGCCCCACTCCCTCCAAGCCTGGGGCAGAAAGCACGATAGGAGGATACAGCTACTCCTACCCCATCATCCGGCTCCTGAACACACGGCCCGAGTGCCGTGCGCAGATCACCGCGCTGCTATCCTCTTCTGCTGCAGCAGCGACTGCTGGCTCATGCTCATCAACGTACGCTGGTTCGTTCTCGGGTTGTGCGTCTCGTGGAACCAGTCCCTCGCCGTGCGCCTGCCCCCCTTCTACTGCGTCTTCTTCTCCCTCTTCTTGTTCCTGTCCCTCTTCAACTGGAGCAAACGGCACGGGCCAGGGCTTCGGAGCGTGCGGTAGTGCTATCCCGCCGCCGATGAGTGTCCCCGGTCTGTTGCACTTGCTCCGCGATTCCGGGGTGTTGGCCGCCACCAGGGAGTTCCTGCGGGATATGGAGGAGCAGATTGAGCGGGAGGTCGGGCGGTTGGAGGCGGGGGTGTTTGGCGGGGAGACGAATTCGTTGGTGCGGACGGTTGTGGGGCGGTTGAGTGTGCGGGGGGTGGTTTGATCCTGATGTCTATGCTGGTATGTGAAGGTTTTAACGGTGAAGTATGCTTGTATCAAGATTTTTCCTTCGCTGGGGAGGTGGGGTGAGGTGTACTCTAAGTATTGGGTGATAGAGTGTATGTAAGTAAAGGAATGATAGTTGGGTATCATGCTACTTGTGCTCGATTTTGAGAAAGATTTTGCCAATTATATCTATATCTTAGAAAACGGCCTTGAGTGAAAGCATACGCGGTCGAAGTAGAGTTCTGCCCAGTGCATGAAGCTACTATCTATCCCCATCTATAGACCCAGCCCCACCCCAGCCCTCTACTCCCGCCCCTAGCCATACCTATCCCTACTCCTCCTACACCAACTCCCAAAGCAGCACGGTATCTCTCTATTGCCGCACAATCTGAAAGCCATCCCATGCAAACAGCCACCACACCGCAACTACAATCCGACAAAATCTCTGTCACCACATGGTAAACACCGCCCAAACAAGAACCAAGAAGCTCCTTGGTCCAGCCCTTGAATGAGCTTAGCAGCGGGGATGGGGCGCGAACCCGGGCTATTGGTGCACCGTACTCCATACCAACGAATGACTTGGATCCCCTTCCCGAGAAGCGACTTGGCTTGGTCCACCTGCAAAGAACTGGTCTCGTGAGGCTCGTATAGCTTTCCAAGTTCCCCTAATTCCCCAAAGGTATAGCAATATACTGCACATCCAGCAAATACAGGTACCTAGTGAGAAATCGGCGCCACTCTGCATTTCGTGATATCTCCTCTTCTTAGGGTAGCTAGGATATCCTTTCTCTCTTTTTCCATATGCTCTACACGCATTTAATTAACAAGAATCATAACAAATCGAATCACTAACTGCTGGAACTCCCTGTTTTAACAATGATCACCGAGTGCCAGCCAGGCAACAAATAGTTATCCCCCGGCGATCTCAGCACCACAACAGACAAGGTGATTCCATTCTATCTATCCAGACCCAATAACCCCCCCCCCATATACTCAGCTAAGTATAAGTGCAACGCTGTACAGCACAGTATAGTACTCCATTCCATGTCCAACACGCAGAAACCCAACACCTCAAACAAAACAAAATCCTCACACCAACCCCAAAAAACCCTTCTCTCACACCTCGAAAAATGCACCGCTTATCCCCGGGAGCATCCACCCGAAACCCCCTTCTTCCCCTCGTCTTGTCTTTCTATTGTGTGTGTGTGTGTGTGTGTGTGTGTGCGCGCGCGCGTGCGTGTTAAATTGACGGTGTGTTCAAAACGACACAGATATGGTATACAACGGCGTCGCGATGGTCTGCGACGGCGGGACGGTGGGGTTTCCCTACCGGGCTTGTGTCTGTGCGGTGGATCCGGTGCATTGTACGGGGGATGGGAGTGTTGCTGGTGGTGGTGGTGATGATATTACGACGGCTACGGCTACGGCTACGGCTACGCCCACGCCAACTCCTAGCAGTCTGGATTTCGGGGTGGAGAGGGTTGGCGGCAGTTGTGCCGGGGTATTGGGAGGTGGGGGCGATGGGGTTTGGGGGTTGGGGGTTTTTGAGTAGACGTTTAGTACTGGGCGTTGCAGAAGGGGTTGTAGTGTCGATTATTCTTGGATGCCAGGCGTGTGGGTTATTGTATGACTGGAAACGAGAAACAGAGCCTTGGTGCTTTGGGTGGTTGTTGACGGTTTCTTTCTCGTTTTCCATGTTTCTTCACGGGCATTATTGATTGGGTTTATTAGTACAGGAACCCAAGATATGGGTATACTTCTTTCTCTGCCGCGTCATGCGGTTCTCTTGCCTGGGGGTGATAAATACGCAAAGTTGCGAGTCGACAGAATAGACCTGAACATGTGGATTCCTCTGTCAAGTACTCCAGAAGGAGACTAGATTAAGCTGATACTTGGAAGCTCAGGAACCAACATCAATTTCTTTAACACATAGCTTACGGCCTTTACAACCCGGTCTAATCTCAAAAACAATTCAAGTGAGCCAGCCAACATATATTCAGAGAGACTATATCTAACCCAACTCACTCATCGTTAATTTATGTATAAATAAAACCAAAAACTCAACCCACGCACATCCTATCCAATTCAGAGAGGGTTTTCCAAGAGAGTTTAGACCAACCGAAACATAAAAGAGACCGCAACACGACTCTAGATAAACAAGAACCCAAATCTTCCCGATTCCCTCTCCTAATCTAAAGCCTTCCAGCCCAACGCAGCTCTCCCCTCTCTCGTCCAAGACACACGCAAGCGTAGTATATCATTTCTCGAATGAAGAACCTCGTAGGCGGAGTTGAAAAGAAGAAAGCGAAAGAATGGAATCCGGATAAGATGGTGATTGACCCCCCAAAGTTCTTTTCCAGAGTCCCACACCTTCTCAGAAAGAAGGTGGAAACCGACGTCGTGACTGGAACATCAGGGAGATCAACTTTTGCCCTCCACTAGACCTGAACCCCGTTTAAGCGCAACGGCACCAGGACCGGCTGTTGTTTTTGGTGTTTTGTCGCGGGTCATGAGTGTTCGGGGACGGCGAAAGTAGCGTGAGTCGAGTAATTGGAGTTTATGATGAATCAAAATATATAGCGTGTATGTGTATGAGATAAGTCATGTTGCGGGACGGGGAGGAGAATTCCTTATTCGAGATGGACGAAAGCTGAGAGATATTGATTTATTGATTATGGACCGAAAGGATAGATTTTGGCGTTCACGTGGAAAGTGAGAGGAAGCTCCAGGCTATCTCAGGGGAGTCATTTACATGACAGTGCAGCCGCCGCCGGGGGAGGCGCCTATACTTGATATTAGCCAACGTTCTGACCTTTACGTGGGATTGATAAGGAAGGGATCGGAGTGCAAAAGTCATGACAAGCCAGATCCAAGCGAGGACATACCGCGGGTGGTGGATTCCTTGACAATCTCGACGGGGGCCATTTTGAATGATTGAAGTGATGATCGAAAGATTGAATTTGTTTTTGTTTTGCTTGTAATAAAACTTGCGGATGGAGAGAAAAAGAAGCAATCCTCGAGAGGATTCGAAGGGGTTTATATAGATTTCTGGCAGATATCAATCCGTAGAATTCGTGAATGAGAACATGTACTCCATCTTTGATATTCAACAAGAGACCAATGGCAGTTGAGGAAGTATGAGGACGGTCTCGGCAGGTACGAATGAAAGGGCAGCCTAGGGCGAGAGAGTCAGTATCGTTTCTGTGATACTTTCTTTCTTCCTGTCGGTAAACTTCAACATGGCGTTCGAGAAGGCTTTCATGGAGGAATCACATGGGGATGAGGTAGAAAGAACGGAACGGAGGCGACTGGGATGTATGGTTTGGGATCGTTGAGGATGTCTGGAAGGACAGGGATTAGATCTTCATATTGTTCTAATAATGGACCAATGACAGGTCGGTTTCGGTATCTAGAATCGAGATAAGGGGCGCTCTGCTTTCGGTTCTGGAACTGAGGCTGCATGTCATTCTTTCTTCTGGCCCGACCTGTTGAATAACGGGGCACGAAGCCCGCGAGGGCTGTGGTTGGTCTCGCAACGGTAGTGGATGTGCCTGGACGAGTCTGGAGCGGTCAATTGTATGCATCCAGATGAATGTGCCTTCGAAAACCATAGACCGACAAACTGAATCTGGCATGGATCATGGATCATCGTGAATGTGTCAACCTCGTGGGGTTGAGTTTGGAAGAGTTTGGAAGTGCCACGCGTGGAGGAAATCCGGGACGGCGCCGAATCACCATCCGTCCCTGCCTATTGTTCTTCAACAACAATACTAACCACCACCTGCCACCACTCGCTTACAACTTTGGGTCGGTCCACAGAACACAAAATAATAAAGAAACATCCAATTTCATTGCTGCTAAGCCAGAATCCAAAGATTGAACTAGATTACTCCTTCAGGTGTAAATAGGCTCCGTCAATTCGTTCAGTGTCAGCCCCTCCTTGGCAACATCCTCCTCGATCAGGAACATCAGAGGCATTTCGACCAGTGTTCCCTTGACCTGACTGAGCAGTTCTTTCACCTGCTTGACACCCTCAGGGCCCGGAGGGAAGTCATCCCGTACCACATGTCCGTATTCGTACCGAGCAGGCTGGGAGTCGTCCTT
This sequence comes from Aspergillus aculeatinus CBS 121060, assembly GCF_003184765.1. Lineage (NCBI taxonomy): Eukaryota > Fungi > Ascomycota > Eurotiomycetes > Eurotiales > Aspergillaceae > Aspergillus > Aspergillus aculeatinus. Next base: position 190,571 of record NW_020291509.1, read on the forward strand.
GCCATATGCCTGCTTGTCTGCGTTGTGGAAGTAGTATCCATAGAATTCCTTGTAGGTGGCCCAGTTCCGGACTTGGTCATCAGGAACCGAGTGAAAGACCTTCCGGAACACCTCAGTGTTCGTTCTGGCCCGAGTGTTCCACATGCTATGCATTGTGTCCGCCAAGGGGTCGGCCACAATCTGGCTTTCTGGAGACTCGGCATCGAATGTGTTTGGTACACCGACAGGCTCGAAGTTGGCATCGGGACGTTCTGGATCCTGCGGTGGCAAGAGACCAAGGTGCTTACGGAACAGGTATCTCCGGAGAGAAGCGGCAAATCGACTCGCGCTCCATGGCTGACCGTTCATGCGCGACTGGATAGGGGTGTAGTCTTCAATCACGATTGCAATCTCAGAGTCGTGATCACCCAGCTGGGAGCGATCGTTCAAGTTGGCAGATCCAACGATAGCAACCCGATCGTCGGCAATCATAACCTATGCTTCCGTCAACTTAGGCGTTCACACAATCATAATTAATGCTTACCTTAGAATGTATGTAAAGTTCTTCGGTGACAAACGCGTCGATTTCAGCCTCGGCAGGACCTTCCCACGGCACGTTGCGGATATCTGTACCATTCAACATGTAACATTCGCTGACGCTGTCCCACCGACCAGGCGCAGACTTAGTGCTGGAGACCTGTTGAGCAGCCTGCTGGTACTGCTGGTAAGGGGCGGTGGTGTCAAAGGCCGCACGAGGAGCGCCCGGTCCATAGCCACCCGGGCCAGCTGTGGTCAGGTCGTGCTCCTTGCGGGCTTCCTCGTAGTTCACACCACTTCTGTTCTCCGCCTGAAGCAATGGGCCGCTGACATTGATTCGGTCGTAGTTGCGCAGGTTGTAGAATCGGATGTAATCCATCGGGTTATATCCTTCTTTGGCAATCAGTTCCATGATACTACTGCCTCCACGGTTGATGCAGTTGTACTGGAACTCCATGATGGCCCGGGTGCCCAGAGTGGATTCATCGCTCAGGTCTCCCGCAAAGCAGGGAACGGATGGGAGGACAACAACAATCTTGTACTTCTCGCCCGCTCGTGCAGCACGAAGAATACGTTCAACAATCGCAGCTCCAATCTTGTTCTGAACGGGCTTCTGGGCATCACCAGTTGCAGTAATGAAGAACTGGTTTTCGATGTAAACGAAGTGCTGACTGTTACGGATGATAGCTGCGTATGCGTCGGCGATGGAATGCTCGGTGGGCGTTCCGTTGCTCCACTTGGAAGCACTGCGTACGATCTGACAAACCATGTTGCCGCGCGGCTGAGCGCCCTGGCGATAATTCATACGATCCTGGTAATGATGGATTTGGCCAGCCAGTTCACCACGAAGAACATTACTGTAATCTGTGATGTTCTCCTTGATACCACGGAAGTTGAAGCCTCTCTCGGAGTCGCCGTATGCATGACCCCCGCTGTGATAGTCGTGGAGACCGCGGGTTTGCGAGTGCTGACCCTCTTGAGTAGGGGGAGGCGGGTAAGCCTGATTTTGACCTTGGCTCGGGGAGTATGACTGGTATTGAGATTGAGGCTGGCCCTGTTGGTGAGGGTACGCTTGACTCTGGGGCTGGGTGGGAGTCTGTTGAGTGTATGCTTGACCCTGAGATTGTGTGTAGGTCTGCTGACTCTGGGGCTGAGTGGTAGTCTGCTGTTGAGAGTACGCTTGACCTTGAGGTTGCGTATAGGTCTGCTGGTGAGAGTATGTTTGATCCTGAGACTGGCCATAGCTACTCTGCTGGGCTGATGTAGTACCCTGGCTTGAAGGAGGCCCAGGGGGAGGCGGAGGGAACGAATCACCAGTGTAGGTATAGTGGTGCTTTTCATCGTGACTTGGTGTATATGCCTGGTTTGGTGTGTATGCAGGCGGAGCCTGTTGCTGCCAGTTGGAATCTGCCTGAGAGCTAGGGTGGGGCGAGGTAGCCTGATATCCACTTTGATGAGACTCGGGCTGTTGCTGCCAGCTTTGAGTATGCTGGATATTGCCAGAATAAGCAGCAGGCTGAGGCGTTGCGGGCTGGGGCTGCTGCTGCCAACTAGGGGTGCTTTGAGTGGCAGGCTGAGCGCTACCGCCATAGGAAGCAGTCTGCTGAGGGCTTTGCTGCTGATGAGCTTGTTGTTGCCAGCTAGGGGTCGCCTGGTTGCCGGCGCTAGATGGTTGAGCATCGCTAGATTGTGCCGCAGGCTGCGGAGATGCGGCCTGTTGTTGCCAGCTGGGAGTGGAAGGGTTTGGGCTGGCCGGAAGAGCGCCGGGCTGGGCTGTGAATGTCTGCTGCCAGCTGGGAGTGGAAGGTCCCTGGTTTGGCGCTGCAGGCTGATGAGTTGGCCGCTGTTGTTGGCCCTGCTGCTGACCCTGCTGCTGACCTTGTTGGGGGCCCATAGAAGAGGTAGGGCGGCCGTACAAGTTCAGTTTTGTGTATCTAGCATTGTTGCGCGAGTAGTACTTGAGGTCATAGATGAAGTTCCATCGCTCGACAAAGTGCCGTCTCAGGTCTTCGACCACCTGCCCGTGCAAGCTGACTGAGATGTCTGACCATCCCATGCGGGATGTCTTCTTCCGATCCAACTGGTTCTTCTCCCAGTTGGCTACATCCTGGAAATCAAGCACTCTAGCATTGTTGTAATCCTGACCAGGGAAAACGATTTCGTTCAGGTCCTGGCCATGAACATCGGCGAGCGCGTGCTGATTAGTGTCCCAACGGCCGAAGCACATATCCAAACCACCCATGAATGCCACGCGACCATCGATAAGGCAAAGCTTCTCGTGGTGGGCCCAGTAAAGGATGACATCTTCGTGCATACCATAGATTCCCTTGATGGTATCAGCGGACATCTTAGCCAGATTGCCTGCATCTAACGACAGGTTCTGAAGGGAAGATGCGATAGACGCTTCCAGCTCCTGACGATCAGGAAGATGGTCAGGGTGACGGAACACAGCGATGTTCTGATGGAGATCTTCCAGGTGGTGCTTTGTGTGATGGGAGGAAACTGCGCTTTGGATTAGCTATCGCAGTAGTGTACGGTACCCTTTCTGAACATACGTGTCAATGCCTGAGTCACCTCCTTATAGACAATGATGTTGACGCGAACGCCTCGCTGCGCAGCAGCCAACAGCATTCGATCCAGTCGATACTGCTCGTTCTTCGCCGGAGGACGTCTCAGGTAAAGTTCTGGCGACAACCACCCTGGTTTTCACGTCAGTCAAAATGTCCATCACCTCACGACTGACACTACCCAGAGCTTACAATCCAAGATCCAGATATACTCCTTCGCACTCTCCAAGGCCTTGGAGACAGCATAGAAGTATGCACATCCATCAACATGCCACTTGACTTCGTTGCCCTGACGTTCTGGTGCAAAACTGCCAAAGCGGTTCTGTGTCTGTGGCTTGATCGATCCATACTGCTCATAAGCCTGGGGGTCCAAGGCAGTTCCGATCCTTTGTGCGAACTCATTTCCGAGGTTCTCCAGTTTTCCGAACAATCCGGAGAGCTTGTCCTGCCTCTGGGGTTTCTGGGGTTGCTGATGATAGGTGGACTGCTGGTGCTGGTACTGTTGCGGGCTGGTGTTTCCGTACGACGGCGGGTATTGCTGGGCGGAACCTTGGGTCTGAGATTGGGTTTGGTGGTACTGGCTCTGGCTCTGGGGTAGATAAATCCGTGGTCAGTAAGGCAAGTTGAAAATGGTACTGTGCCTGAGATTCCTGATTTACCTGCTGCGTGTTGCTGGTACTGCCCTGCTGCTGCTGATGGCTCTTGTAGGTTTCCTTCAATTTTTGGAAAGTGTCGCCGACAAATCCCCTCGCGGTATCGCCGGATGTGCCCCGCGCTGAGTCGCCGTAGTAGTGGCCGTAGGCCAGGTCTTCCTCACGGTGGGACATGGGGACGACTGTTAAACCCGGATATGAGAGGAGGATAGATGGTGTAACAATAGACCAAAAAAAAAGAGAGAGAGAGAAAGGATGCTGACCGCCACGAGAGGGAAAGGATAGTTGTTATTATTATGTAGTCTCACGGAGGGTGGGGGAGGGGATCATCTGAGGCAGGAGGAATACGGTTTAGGGGAATACGGGGCTAAACCACGACGGTAAGACAGCCCCGCCAGTCCAGCTTATCCACCTTCTAGGCTTCCGTCTAGTTCGAGGTTGTTGGTTTGTTTATGTTTCCTTGTGCTCGGCCACTGTCGGGTGGTGGTAGTTACTGGTGCGAATGTTCTCCGCTAGCCATGGCGGCTATTTGTCAACACTATCTAACTTGCACTTCTTTCTGCTGCTATCCTATCTTAACCACCGACATCGAGTGTTGCCTTGCAGGGCGGGGGCGATGCACCATCGCCTTTCTAGATCGCTGCAGTGTGGCTGTGCCGGCAATGATGGCGGGGAATCCCCAGTTAGCTTGAAACAACACCCGTACGGACCTTACCTGACAGCCTCTGATGACGCATGATACGGTGATTCCAGCCCCTCTGTTGACTGTGGCTTATGTGGCTCTGCCACACCGCATCGTTCATCCCGAGCATTGCGTCGCGCAAGCCCATTCAACATTCACACTGAGAGCGCTAAGAGTGTTGAGCTAGAACGCTCAAGTCCTGGGCGATCTTGGCACACGGGAATAACGCGGGCTTGTTGTCGCCAATCCTGAGACATGATCCACTTACATCGGTATAACGACAATAACATATGTGGTCATATACTCCATAAACCGAGATTATACAAATGTCTCAAGCCGATCGAACTCTGCTGCTCACGAATCTTAGCAGTGCTTCGCAAGACGATCTGATGCTGTGAAATCCGCGACTATCCGACTATCCGCAAGTCGGACAACAACCAGCTTTCCGCGGTCGGATCCACTTCCTTGTTAGCGCAAACCTCCTTCCACCTTCATGTTCTGGAAGACTGGAATGCACCGCCAAATGATTCTCGAACTTTCGCAAAGCTTTCGCGATGAGGATCCTTAGGGTGGTAAGCTAGACAGATTGTTCGTCGATTCTAGCAGGGGAAGAGTCCTGTGTGGAATGACATCGCATTCAGTGTATTGGCGAGCACTCGCTGAGCATTGGGGACTCAATTGCTGTCAGGCCCGTGTGCGAATGCTGCTATTTAAACCAGGACTAGCAGCAGTAAACACTAGTACTGGGATAAGCAGAAGAAATCGTGTCTGCTTTCTGGGAGATGTATTGAGCAGGAAAAGTCATTCGTTGTGCAATGAGGAAATATATTCCAGAACAATGACCCAGCCAGATTCTTGCAGCTTTTCTCAGTATGTCTAGCATTTCATCCCCACTATAAGGGGCTTGGAACAAGAAAGAGTTTTGTTTCCTTGACCATAGCTCACTATAAAGGAGTTTCCGGCCATATCCGGGGCTTGTGGCCTTACTAGAACTACACTTGTCGTAGTCTTCTTGCGGAAGATTGTGCAGAAAATATTTAACTTCATCATCGTTCATCGGGATCCAGATTCATAGTAATGGTCTATTTGAGAAGACCAGATATCATTGGCTTGGAACACAAAGTATTCAATCTTTTCGAGTTCTGACAGAGCGAGATCATCTAAAGGGTAACTTATTGAGGATGGCGTCATTGTTTTGATTGCCCCTCGGTATCGTCGGATGAAGAGCAACCCCGCACCGAGGTGGAACAGCAATAGCTGTCGAATTTCTTCAGGGGCACTTCAAGTCAGACGCCTCTGACAGGAAGAACCGCAGGCTGCGATCTTGAGAATGGCTAAATGCGATAGAACGTCCAAATATAAGTACCGCGTAGATAAGATCTTCGCTGTCATGTTGTGTCTAAACCTAAAGTTCGTCCTTGGATGGCAGCAAGCGCTGCCTGCCCCTCACTGACAGGCCCCCGCAGCAGACGGACCCCGCACCGCAGTTGGAGAAACCAGAGCAGCAACAATTATTTAAGAATGACATCGGCCCATATCTTGACCACTTATTGTCTAATCCTGCGCTGCTACCATTGGCCCTCTGAGACCTATCCCCAAAGAACCTCATCTATTCGATTGTAACATCAAACCAACATCACAATGTCTCTCGCAACCCTCGACGTAAGTTGCCGGACAAGACCCACGACGTCGATGACGTTGTACCAGGGAAGTCATTTCCGCACGTACTAATCAACAGCGCATCACCAGGTTTCCCAACACCCCTACCTCCCCGCCGCCTCCGAGACGCTGTTCAAGGCCAAGGCATCGAAGAAGCTGAGCTTCGAGCAAATCGCCGAGCACATCGGTCGCAACGAGGTTGCCGCGGCCGCCCTTTTCTACGGCCAGGCCAAGGCATCCCCCGAAGACATCGACAAGCTGTCCTCCCTCCTCGATGTTCCCCGCGATCTTCTGGAAGAGCAGCTCAGTGGCTTCCCGGATCGCGGCCGCTCGGTCGAGATGCCGCCCAAGGAGCCGCTGATCTACCGATTGTATGAGATCGTGCAGAACTACGGGTACGCGTACAAGGCTGTTCTGAATGAGAAGTTCGGGGATGGCATTATGAGTGCCATCTCGTTCTCGACCAAGGTGGAGAAGGAGACGGATGAGGCTGGAAACAACTGGGCTGTTATCACTCTGAGAGGAAAATGGTTTGTCAACAGGATTGTTTAATTCTTGCATGAGACTTGCTAACTGAGACTACGACAGGTTGCCTTTCTCACGGTTCTAAGTATGATTATGTGAGTCTAGGGAGGCGGTAGTAATTGAAATGCATGTAAATAATATTTGAAAGGGGTACCATATTTTATCTGTTCCTGCGCATGAATTTCATTCCTATGGGTAGTAGTAATGCGCAAAGTAGAGAATTCACAGCCGGCGTGGAGTGACACCTACCCTCACCCGCCAGGTTGGGCGTGTGTCATAGTGAAGTGAGGATGGCCTCCATAACACACAATCCTTGCGCATCCACCCCATTGACTGACTCACCTTCCAACTCCCTCAACCTTCTATCCAAATCCCTTCGGCTGCCTCGTTCTTTTCATCTATCACACTTCTTCCCACTGCAATCTTCTCAAACAGTGACATCGAGGATTTCACTTTAAGCCCTCAACTATTTCTCCACGGCCATTGTGGCCTACACTCCTATCTTCCTCCCCTTTGAAACCCATTGAACTATTCAAAACTCATTCAGAATGTCCGCTCGTTCAGGCCACCAGACAGGTCCTTCCAAGGTGACTAGCGCCAACACAAGCCGTTACGGTGTCGCTCGCTCGGGACCAGGCCCCGTCAATGCAGGCCGTGCTACTACAGGACCCTCGCGCACAGGAGTCCCTGATGATGGTCGTCCTATTAAAGGTGGCCCTCACGCTGGTCCTTCTCCCGTAGTGAAGCCTGGTGGAAAGCCCAGTAAGTCACGTTCTTTGCATATAAACTAACCAGGGGCTGAATCATCTCTCACAGGTCCCTCAGTTGCAGCGAAACCCGGCGAAAGGTCGAATGTTACCAAGCCCTTGAATCCTCGTCGCTTTGTCCCAGAACCCTCTCGCGCAAAGCCTCCTGCTGCAGGACCAACCGCCGCAATAGGTCGCCCTGCTGCAGGCCCTACCACCAGAGGCCGTGATCCCACCAGTCGTCCTATCGCCGAACCTGCCTCCACACAACCTCCTACCACACAGCCTTCTGCCAAAGTCGACACCCCGGCGACGCCCTCGAGCACAAAGCCTCCCGAGCCCACCAGAGTCTCCTGCACGTATGCCAAGTGCGGCAAGCAGTTCCCCAGCAAAAGAGACATGGACATTCACAAGATCACCGAGCACGAGTACTGCGAGCGGTGCGACGAAGATTTCCCGGATGAAGAACGCTTACTTATCCACAAAATCATCAGCGTCAAGCACATCGTGTGTCCCGTCTGCGGTCTGGAATTTCGTAGCTCGGGTGGCCGGGACGTCCACATTCGTCAGGTAAGTGACCAGGAACACTTTCTTTTTGGCTGCTGAAACAGAGCGTGAACGAACCAGCTTAAGAACTGACACAATACTTGATTGACTTCAGAACCATCGAGCAGAACAGACCATCGACTGTCGCGGCTGCACCATGAGTTTCAAATCCGCTAGCGCCCTGATGCAGCACATCGAGAGCAACGGCTGTCGCAGAATCCCACGGGCTCGCCTGCTCCAGCAGCAGGAGACCCGTCTGATGATCGCCGAGATCCTGGACGGTGACCGGCCCATCCGGCCCGAGGATCTCGACAACGACGACGGTGGTGTCATGCTGAATGGGACTCCGCTGAAGTCCCCCGTCAGCCCTAGAAGAAGTCCAAGAAACAAAACCCCCGACGCGAAGTCACCCACCAGCGCCAATCCCAGCCCCAGTGCAGGAACATCGGTGATGAACTCTCCCTGCCCGCTGCACCAGCAGCAGCAACAAAGTATCCCGTCCTCCCCCTCCAACAAGACCGAGAAGAGCATGGCGACCGCGATGTCGCGACTCTCGCTGGACGACGCGGACCCCGACGCCAGCGACATTGCGCTCGTCCCGCTCCCCACAGCCACCGAGCTCGAGCACGACCAGACAATGGAGTGGAGCCTCTTCGGCAAGCCGGTCGCCTCGGCCGGGGAGATCCTTCGCGAGATCACCCCGGGCTGGGACTCGAGCAAGTTCCTGAACATGTGTCGTACGCGTTACGTGTGCCACTGCCGCGTGAGCTACAAGCGGGTGGAGGATTTCGAGACGCATGTCATCGAGGAGATGCGCGATAGGAAACCACTGGGGTGCGATCTTATCTTTCTCCATCCCCTTTCATTGACTCGTACAAGACTAACCACTTCCGCACCAACAGATGCCCCCGATGCTTCCGCAACTTCAAACGCTCGTCGGACCTGGTCGCGCACATGGAGACCGGGAGCAATCGCTGCAGCGTGGCCTCCGGGTCCGCCTACCACCAGGTTCTGGATCAGTTGACCGGCGGGGTGGTCCGCGTCGCCGGCACGCTCCAGGATGGCACTATCAATTATGAAGCCGGCAACGTGGAACCGCTGTACGAGCCGGACAACGAGACCACTCTTGCTGGTATCGATACGAGCTACACGTTCAGAAGCCCCGTCTGGTGATCAAAACGGGTGGGTTGAATCCTTATCTGCGATTATCTATTATGGATTCTCAGAACGCTTGCACTCGGGGGGAGAGTCGCGTCTTGAACTGACTTCTTATCTGCGCTGTTCCTGGTTTTCTCCTTTGGCCTTGTATTTCCTTTCCATTCTCATATGCATCTACAAAATCAATACGATGTATCTCATTTGGCCCGTCTTTCATCTGATGCTTCCAAGATTGGTTCATAATTTCATTTTTCTTCCAATATTCCGTTATCTCAGCAAAAAAAAAAAAAAAAAAAAAACATCTCGTTACTCTACGTAGTCTCCACATATCTACAGCACAGCATATCGCAGTACTCACCCCCACAAAACCAATGAACCTCCCTCCCTCCGAGCAATAACCCACTTAAGAGTAAAAACATGCGTAAAAATATCTCTCATAACCATGTAGAACGTATACAGAAAAAAGGTAGGGGTATAAACATCAACACCAACACAACACCAACACAACAGGCAACACCAGCACCTGTACACCAGCCGCAAACCCGAAGACCAGAATCGCATCGATCTCCGCCCTGCGCAAGCCCCATCAACCACAACCGTCTATCTCATCGATCATCGACCATCGCACGCATCAAGTATCATCCCATCCCCACGTCGAAGACGACCCTCATCGCACTTCCCGTCATCCCGTCATTCCCCTCCACATCCCCAAAGAAATGGTTCTAGCAACACTCCTCACAGCACTCGAAGCACAACAACCCCGCGCAACTATTTCACCCCGGTAGCCGTTAGCTTGTCACCCACCAGAAAAAAGGGGGTCGGAAGAACATACACGCCACAGCACACGCCGCCGCCGCCACCACCGCGGAGGTTCATCTGCATTTGTTCTTGGGTGGACTGCGCGTCAGATATTAGCTTGTTGTTTTATTGCGGAGCACATGGGCTGCGGGGAAAGGGGGAATTGGGTGCAGGCAAGGACAAGGACAACGCACGGGCTGCTCGGTGACGACGCGCTCGGTGGACGGGGCCTGGGGGCTCGAGGGTTGCTGCATGGTCGTGGGCATCATGGTGGCCGTGTTGGGGTTCCAGGTGGGAGCGCCGTCGGCGGGGGCGGAGTTCTTGGTGGAGGTGAAGAGGTTGAACATTTTGATCTTTGATCTTTGGTAGTAAGTTGTGTTGATTGTAGGTGTGGTGGATGCGAGTAAGGTAGATTTAGTTGTAATTTTAGTCTATGAAGATAAAGACTGAGAGAGAGGGAGGTGAGATGAGACGGGGATAAGCTGACACGGACGGGCACTGCAAGGGTATTTATGTTGGAGAGTTCTTCAAGGTTCACTCACTGGGCTGGGCAGTTGTCAATGGATGGGATCTTAGTTTACTACTAGGTAAGTTTGGTTTGGTTTCAATGGGTCAGGGGTCCGACCCATCCTGGAGCGCCCTAGGGTCCAGTGCGGTGCAGTGCACTGGTTGAGCATACAGTACGGTAACAGTATTATACCAGCACAGCCAGTCACAGCCACGAGATGCTCCACGTCAGCGGCTCAGCCCTGCCGCGCTTGCGTTTCTACAGGTGGGGCAGCAGCAGGCCCTGGGGCACTTTTACCACTACAGAATCACTTACCCAGCAATGCAATCTTCTCTCTGTCTAAACTTAGAATCGCTCAACTCTTCCGTATGAGTACATACCGGTAGTACTCAAGCGCGTACAGCCATGCATCTAACTTACCAATAGCACCAGATGATCATGCACACACACGCACACACCTCCCACTTGACCATCTCACCCTCACCCTCACCCCAGCAAAGCAGAGCAGAGCAGAGCAGAGCAGAGCAGAGCAGCACCTCCCGCCAAATCTCAAACCCGATTCGCAATTCCACCCCTCCAACCCCCCACTCCCCTCAACCGCCAAGACCGCCAACCCCCTTCTTCGGCCACTGCAGCCTGCAAGAAAACAAAAAAATCAGGCAGCCTCAATTTTTCGCCCGTACTCCGTAGGTAGGTACCGCGTACGTATTCGTTTTCCCGCCCGGGCTTTTCCGCCGGGCGATGCCAAGAACCACTAGTCTATTGAGGCAGAATCACCCCCGTCAAGCTTCCGAGGTCGATGGAAAAGCTTTTCGCTGCTCGTCTGGGTTTCTTGGGGGAGGCGTCACTGCGTCACTGCGTCAGTGAATTCCCGTGGGACGTCTTGCAACAGAAGAACGTGCTATTCTTAGCAGGATTGGTGCCGCCTATCCTGTCTGTGGCTGGGTGGTTTGGTTCCTGAAACCACCTACTATTCTGGTGGAATGATTCGAGAATTCTCCCAAAAAATAAACCCCGGATCAGCAGAGCCGAATTGAGCCCTTGCATTGTTTTGACTCTAGGTGACTGCGTGACTGGTGACTGGGTCCTCTGGAGGCAGAAACATTTCCCCCCCGGCTAATCATTGGCTGACCGGTGTTGAAACAAACCCTCACAAATTACCGTTGCGGTGACCCCGAGCTCTCTAGTCCAGAGTACTATGTAAACATGATTGAGGTGAATTTCGGGGCCTAAGTTGATGGAACCCCAAGTCACCCCGTCGAGGCAATTATCGGTAGTTCGGCTATTTCTTTTGGCTCCCAGTTTTGGGAAGGAAATGGATCGGCTCGCTCTTGAAGGTGTGGCTGTGTGCACGCCTCGGGGCGCGGGCTCGGGCTCGGGGGCCAAAGCCACACACCGCTTGCGCGGCAAACCTGCTTGATGCGTACGGGAAGTAAAGTATCCCTCATGGCGCCCAGTGTTCTAGGTTTCTGGACATTGGGTGTCATTTGGGAGGAGTGGGAAAGTAGACCATGAACCAAGTGCAAAGAATCCCTCTGCAGCAGCGTTTGGCAACGAGATGTGCTACCCATTGTCATCCCCAATGTGATAACGGGCATTAGCGCGGTTGGGGGCGGAAGCCGCGCGCCAGACTCATGTCTTTGGATGCAACACCAGTTTCTAGTCGACTGGTCTGGATTCTGTCACTCATTATCTTTCGATCAGGGGATCATCGGCATTGCCCTGTCAATCACATTTACCCGCTGCGGAGATGACACAGAATCTGTCTCAGACATCTTAGTGGTGCAACCCGGGCACGCTGCAACTACAGGCTTTGCTCTTAAATACAACGCGAGTAATTGTGTTACAATTGAAACATCAGCCAACCTCAATCCAGGTCTACCATAATTCTACAACATCTCTGCTCAAATATCAAGATCCGGAAGCCAACGTTCTTTCCACTGTTGCAACCACGTCTTGAACAGCTCGAAATCGACAGGCCCAATTGTGCCCATGACTTGACTATGGGCAATCGCGTTTGTCGTTTCGAAAGGTGCGGCATTGGCACCTTGTTGATCAAGTAGGCTCTTGAAGAACCCCAGCAATGGAATAGCCGGCAGACTTTCGAGACGTTCGTGACTTGCATCATCCGAGATCTGTTGCAAATCATTGACCCATTCTTCAAGCGGAACCATCTTGGCTTTGCACGCTCTAGCCACCAGGGGAGCAAATAACTCCCAATCTTTGGACTCCGGGTTGACAACGTGGTACACCTTGAGTCCGGTAAGATTCTGCTCCTCGTGGCGGCGTTGAACTATCTGCACAATAGCTTGAGCAGCTAGGTCCTGTATATTGAAACGTCAGCAACCGTCAAATCTTGTTCAAAGGCATGGCAAGATGTGTCGCTCGGAAGCTCAAGAACTTACAATCGGGATCCAATTAACTTTCATTGCTCCCAAAGCATCTGGGACCTTGCCGATGGTGATTGACGAGCGGATCATCGACGGAAACCAGTCCCGCGGGTTCCACATCTCTCCTCTGGGAGATGAGGGACCGCCCAGCTGACCGATGCGGTGAATGCTAATACGAAGGTTGCTGCGCTGGGCTGCGATTTCGCACAGAGACTCGGCCACGAACTTCGACTCAGCATATCCCAGTTCTTGCACCGCCGAGGCCTCATGCAGTGTTTCAGGAATTGTTGATCCATCTGATGCTTGCCATGCCCCGACTGTCGAAACAGATGACATGTAGTGCAAGTGAGCCTGACGAGGGGACTCCTCAACCAGGTTCAGGAGGCGTCGCAGCCCCTTAAGCATAGGGGTTTCAAAGGCTTTTAAAGGTTTATGGAAATCAACTGGCCAGGCGTTGTGGATATAGACATCCGCTGTGTCCCGCAGCTGACGATACCGAGCAGGTGCTAGCCCCAGCATTTCATCGCCTAGGCTGACCTGCCAGAAGTGAACCCGTGAGGTTTCTGTGATCCACCCACCTGACAAGCCCCTTTCCTGGAAGTTATTCACCTGGCGGTCAGCTGCATCGGCGCTACGGTTAAGGCAATATATCTCTGCAACCGACGGGATTTGCAACAATTGATGGAGCAGGCGACTACCGAGATCACCCGTCGAGCCCGTTAGCACTACCTTAGTACCGCCGTGGCCAAGATGCCGAGAGTGATCCCAGATAGAATGGACAAGCCGATCGTTTCGCGTCCATTGGGCATCTGAGCTCTTTTTGCTTGACTCATCACCACCAACATGTCGACTAAGTCTGTCGGTAAGACCTTGGATGGAGCCTGCTTGGTAAATCTCATTGCTTGACCAAGCCATAGCTTTCCCAGAGGGGCGCAATATCTTTGATGCATGCTGCAACATTCTCGACAATTCGGTTACCTGCAGTGAGTCGATCCCGCTACCGACTAGATCATCATTCTCGCCAACATCCTTCAACCGGAGTCGCTGGGAGAACACTCGTAAAAGCCATTGCTTGAGTGCGTCTCCACCCGAGCCCTCAGGATATGCTCCAACCTTGGCATCGTGCACGTTAGAATCTTTAGGGTCTCCAGACTCATACAAGGAGTCCAGGACGGACTTGTAATCGTTGGCAATTTCGCGACGGCGCAAGGATCCCTTTGGGGATCGAGCGAACGGTTTATCGCGAGACGTAAGAGCTATATGAGTGTCGAAAATACGTGCATAAGCCGGGAGTGCTTCATTGGCCCCATCCAAAAGTGACCCAAGCTGCTGTCGAAGCCATCCCTCGGTCCAGTCCTCGGGAAGGTTATCCCACGCGGGTTCCAGAAGCAATGCGGCTTGATGACGGTCCTGGCCAAAGATGGCCGCGCGGCTAATCAGTTGGTGTCTCTCGAGGATCTTCTCAGCTTCGATAGGATTGAACTTCTCCCCGTTGCTCATGACATTGATGTCATCGCCTCTGCCGCTGAAACGCCAAAGACCAGATTTCGTTGGATGTGGAGTGAAAAGATCGCCCGTGCGGTACTCAGATAGATCTGGATAGGAATAGAAGATTCCGTGATACTTGCATGACTCGGGCCTGGGAATCACTAATTCAAAGACCCCTTTCTCAACTTCGTCCATCCGCACCCCGAAGGCGGGAACCCATTCTAGATAACACCAATCGGCTGGATCCTCGCAGAGCAAAGCGGGCGTCCATCCCGTCTCGGTGCTCCCCAGCACAGTCTGTAGACGTGTCAGCGATGACAATTGGTTCCCAGCGGATTGTGACATGGGCGCTCCGCCAAAAGCCACGTCCTCGAATTGTGACAACGCTTTCCGGCCGCTCTCCTGTTTCCCAAGGTCCTCAATGACAGGTGCAGCTACCAATGTCCATTTGGGATGATGAGCAGACATGATCTGCGCAAATAGATCAGAGTCCAACGGACGATCGGGTGCAAGAACGAATGGTGTCTTGAAATAAATACACTCGGTGATGCAGACCAGGCCGACGAAATGAAACAAAGCACCATAGTGAAAACGTAATTTCCCGTTTGCCCGCACATGAGCCTGGGCGAGCTGTCGTCCTTCTGGCACAGGGATGGTCCGGATATTCTCAAGAGTGGCGAAGTAACCATGGGTTATGTTAATAGGCTTGGGTTTCCCCGTTGTTCCAGAGCTATGCAAGATAACCGGGGATATATCCTCGGCGGCGGCGAAATCGTGCTCGTACTTGTAGGGATAGTTGTCACTTGGCGCACCTTGGAAGACTTCCCATAGTGACGGCATACTCCATTTCTGGAACCTCTCTGAGCGATTCCTTGTGACCTTGTCCAGCATCTGTCGCAGCTGCTGCTTGTTGCTGGCGTCGACCATTACTGAGCAATCCGTGGCGTCGAGCAGATGCTGGAAGGCGGAATGAGAGTTCCGAGTGGAGAGGAGCAATGCCTTCGGAGAATGAGCTTTCTAATAATGGGAGGCAATCCTGCTTTCACGAACCGTGTTTCCTGTTTTCATGCAGGCCAATATAAATACTGCGTAACGCACGTCATTTGTACCTATATAGGCGAGGACATGGCGCTTCTGCTTGGCCCTTTCGCCCAGCTGCTGGTCAATCCAGAAAGCAACGCGATTGACAGCATGGGCTAGATCCTGGTAGGTGATGCTTCGCCAATTGTCGGCTGAGTTCATAGAGACTGGATGGATGCTGTACAGCTGATCTGGTTGAGTTTCTGCCAACTCGTCCACCACCTGGTGGAGGAGCCGGCCCGGAGAAGCTTCTGAACCCATTTTGAGGGACTTGATACGACGATATCAAAACAAGCTGATGCGAAATGCTTTGAAAAAGACATTTTCCGGGCGGATACGAGGAAGTAATATGTACTGTTGCTTCCTGCGGAAGTGTGACGGCATTGTAGCCTGCAAGTGCGCGACACATTCCTCATGGTGTGTAAGCGGCGCGCAAGGGGCAAAGTAGTTACCGTTGGGGGAGGGCACAAGATGCCACGAGTTGCTGTTTTCTCGCAGCTGCATCAACATGACACCTGCTGGCAAGGCATCAACGTCATTGAAGTCTAACTTCAGGGTCCATCCGCTGCCGAAAGGCTGTCTGACTGGATGGTAACTATACTTGCGGCAATAATAGTCCTGCCGAATCCTGAGCTACTCATTTCTGGGAAGCTCAGACTAGACCGCTCGAGAACCTCTTAAAGTTTCTTCTGGTCGTACTGTTATGAGATGCTCCAAGGGAAACCGCCAAAGGCTAGCCTAATAGCAAGGTTTCGGTCACAGTTCGGAGCCGGTATATCAGGGACTTCACGTAACGCGTACCACGAGTTGCTTACCTTATCTATCTTGTTTCCCTTTTCCATCAATTGACATGCACCAGGCTGCAGTGGCTGCGTCATACTACAAACATTTTTCTTGAACGAGTATGAGAGAGAAGAGGAGGGTGCAGATCCCCTGGTGCAAGAGATCATGCGGTCGATGTAGTAAATTCTGAGAAGAGGAAGGATGATCGCATTCCAATCAAGAGTTTCTGCAAGTTCTGTCCGCGCTTGCCCGATATGGTATACAATTACCAGGAACGGCCAGGAGTGGCAACGCACCCTCAAGGCGCGAGATCTGATCTAGAAGACCGATGCTTGTCGAATGGCAAACGGAATAGTCCCGTTTCAGGGGCCTAGCCGTCGAAATCCCAAAAACCGCGCACTTGCACTGCAAACAAGAAAAAGAAAAAGAAAAAGAAAAAGTCAAAAGAAGAATCCATATTGTCGTCCGACTATAATCACCAGCAACGCCCACATAATGCATCATCGCAAGAAATGAAATGCTAGCAGGAAACCGATATTTCCTTGGTTGACTTTGTGTCACCAATGGGAGGACCCAACCACCATCGAAGGAATAATTTCAGGCTCTCCGTATCCTCGGTCCTCATGTCGTACACTCCGGTCGAGCTGACCACAAGATTTTCGCCATTGAGATAGGCCTCCAGGATGCGAACTTGCTGGGTATGCATAAGGGAATATACCATCACCTACAATGTGTGGGCTGACTTAGCACAATACCGTTCAACCACCTTCAAAGCATAGGGCGCCATGCGAGAACATCACAGGCGGTTTCGGAAGGGAGAAAAGAGGACAGGAACCTTACAGGAGCTATTGTATGAGGCAAGGTGGACTTGAAGCTCAGCCGGTTGATCATCGAGTCGATAATGGTGATGAGTTCACCCCGAAGGAGCCGCTCATCGCCCGCAACCTCGCTTCTCAGGACACATTTGAAGTGAGGCGGCGATGATCTGCTTTCTTCGTCGGAACACGCGATATAGGTGAGAGACGCCTGCCACGAGTGGCCGTCGACACTGGGAAGTTCGTATAGGCCCTTCAGACGGGGATCTGACCTTCTAGAACAAGGGAAAGGGGTTAGCTTGGAACAGCGGGCGCGAGTGCCCAGAACAAAAGGGTGACAGGGCTCACTCTTTGTGTACAAAATTCGGAAGCTTGTTTTCGTCCGCTGGCCATGCGCCGCCAAGGTAGCTATCCAAGTAGTAATGGAGTCCCATCGTGTTCAGTCGATCATCCGACTCCGGGTTGTAGGTTGGATACTCTGAGTCCTCCTCATCGAGCGGAAACCAGCATTCTTCCTCTGTGCATGCCCCGAAAAAGGAGGGGGCTTCGGCCTGGGATTCCAGTGACATTGGGCGATGTTGGATGCCCGCATTTTAGGCATCGTGTTGGTCGATATGGTCGGTCTGTATGTAGCTGGCAGATTTTATTCTTGATTGTATCGAGTTTATAACGGCAGTCTTTGCGGAGTCTCAAACTTGTTTCTTGATCATGATCCTGGGTGGCCATATCTCAATTTTATTAGTTAGGAGGAAGAATGAACGCAAGGGAAGATTCAAGTTGGGGGTTAGCTGGACCAAAGGGACAGCCTGAGGTGGGAGCCTGGAATTAAGGCATAACCAGCGCCAAGGCGGCAGGACTCAGGCATGGAAGAAGTATTAAGACCATGCAAATCGACTCAGGGAGTCACATTGACTTGTGAGTTTATTTGAGTGAGAGTATCGATTTCAGAATTAGTTTATTTCTTTGTGGTTTTCAATTTTTATTTTTGTCTCTTTTTTTTTTTTTTTTACTTTCTAATTCTCTGATCTTCTTGCTAAGCCCCAACATAACCAAGATATCTGACCTTCAGAACGGCAGTTAATCAAGAGCAAAAGAACCTGAGAAGAGCATAGCACCCAAAGACCGCGAATCACGCCCAAAGCAATACCGACTCCAAGCCTCCTCAAGACTGAGAGCAACTAGAAGCCACCCTCACCCTCACAACCGGGAACACTATAGACCCCCTTCAACCAAAGCACCGTATCGACCGGCCACCAGACCGAGGTCACAACAAACGCAAGGAAACAGGCCATGTCCAGGTCCTTGAGGTTGAGGGGGGGATCGAACTCGACGAAAGAAGCCAAGAAAATCCTGACCAGCACCAAAATCACCCAGCTCGATTTGAAGACGGCCAGGGCCCAGTGATGGGCATACCACTGGTCGACGCCGCCGATCAAGCCCAGAAACCCGGCGAGGTAGCCGGCGATCTCCTGCTTCTTGTAGCACTGGTCGTGGGGCTCCAGGCTCTCATCCTGATCCCGCTGGATGCTGAGACCGATGGCGCAGGCGAAGAGCGCTACTAAGGCGAGTCCCCACACGATGAAGCAGAACGGGAACCAGAACTCCGAGCTGCATAGCCAGGACACGCAGCCCCGACACCCGCTGCTGATTCGGAACCGGCAGCGGCGGCGGTCCTGCTTGGTGCTGGCATTGCCATCGCTGGCGGTGGGGGGCTGCTCCTCGATGTCTTCCTCGGCGATGGGCTCAACTGCGAGCGGAGTGACCACGGGTTGAGTAGCCGTGTGGCTGTAGCGAGGTGGGCTGACGGAGCGGTAGGAGGGCGGACGGGACCGTGCAGCTGCGGGAAGCTCAGGAACTGGGCAAGTCTCGTCGGGCACGTCGGTGGTTGAATGTCCTTGAGGGTCTTCCGAAGCTTCAGTCGGCTGTTCGTGGCAGTCATGCTCGTGGCAGTCATCTGGAGCTTCGGCGGTGATCGGAGCATCGGCACCCTTTTCCTGAGGTTGACAAAACATCCTGTACTGCAAATACGTCACGAGGTTACGGATTCTGGATAATAGAGTGTCAGTGTCAGATCTCGTGAAGGCTGCACAGGAATGGTGTGGGTAGTAGAAGCCGATCTTCTCGGATGGTAGTAGCAGTAGAGGTTTCTTATATAGTCTCACGAGGGGTCGATTCTTATTCAAAGAGTTGTTTAGCTTAGATGGGCTGTCAGGCAGATTTCGACTGATACGGCTAAGATCCCATGGTGAGTAGGTGAGGGGTCGTCTTGCTGGCAAAGCGTTGTTTGTGGCTTTGTTTGAGGCAGTGGCAATGAAGTTTGTGATAAGCCCCGTTTGTATGTTGCACAGTGCCCGATAATGAAAGTCCTCAACAGGCAACACCTGCCCTTTGGCACCAGGTAAACACGAAGGTAACGTACAATGAATTCAGAGAAACTTGTCTCTAGGAAGAGCTTTCATGACGCAAAGCAGTTGTCTACTGTGAGTGCTATCGAGAAGACTTGAATTTCATTTGTCCATCTGTGCTTTGCTTCATTGACTTGATCAATTTACCTCCATCTCTTCCAATTGACTAACCTCATTCATTTCCAAGCATCAAAGGATTGTCTCAACTCACTTGTTCATGAGCAAAGAAAAAAAAGAACCATACAACAATGAAAGCTACAATCAAACCATGGCAACAAATTCCCCAGATCGTCCAAGCCCCACGGCCTGTGTGCCTCTGAAATTTCTCAAATCCCGATAGGACCCATGCAACCTGGGGTACTATACACGTCCGTTCCCCAAAGCATCGCATCAATCGGCCACCAAAAAATAGTGACGATCATCATCAGAAACGAAATTTTGGACAGCCAAAACAAGCCTGGGGGAGTACCCGCGGAATGAGGATCATATTTGCCGCCATAGCAGTAGATGAGAAAACGCCCAGCCTCCAAAAATGCCCACATCGACTTGAGGACGGCAAGCAGCCAATGACGAGCATACCAATGGTCGGCTCCCAGCAGGCCCAGGATGCAAGCCAAGCCGAGCGCCGTGTCGTGCTGGTTTGAGCACCGGTCATCCAGCAAGCTGTCTTCGTTGTTGATGTTATGATCGCGCTTGTCTTGATAGTAGGAGGCGAGGTTGAAGAAGACCATGAACAAGCAAAGAATCGTGAGGGTGTAGATAGTGCACCTGGAAGCCCACTTCTCATCTACATCATTTCGGACACGGAGAGGACGAGGATAGATTCTGAATTCGTAGACTAGAATGCCAGGGGGTCGTTGTTCTTCGACGTCCATGGGAGCGGCTGACATTTTGGTGGGAAGGCTACATGGAGGCGAAGTATTGGTGAGTTCATGCTCATAGGCAGGTGGTGGAGTCGGCTCCCTCGGGTTTTCGAGAGACTGGGGAGAATCAGTCGGAGCCTCACGAGGGACTGGCAAAGTTTCCTCGGAGACCTCAGAAGCTCCAACGGAGGGCTGCGAAGACCCAGTCCGAGTCCGGCAGATCACCGAGGAAGCCACTGGGGATTGGAGAGAGTCAGATTGAGTTGTAAACGAAGAGCTCATGATGCACTGCAAACACTTCAAACACTCGTATGAGGATTTGATCTAGGCGCCCTCAGGTAGTCGCTCAGGCTGCGTCAAACTCAGAATTTCAAAGCCAATGGATGCAATACTAGTGCTGATAAAAATGGCAAGCCTTGCTGAGAGTGGGCGGGGCTTTTATGTTGAGAGGATCGACGTGTCTTCGAGGTGAAAAATTCTTCGTATCTGGCGGGAGAATCGGGTGGAAGCATCTGTCAACCAATGCATCCCAGTAAGAGGGCCCTTGTTCATCTTGTAAACCACCAAAGTAATCCTGGACTGGATTGTTACATTGCTGGTCAGCATTGCACTTCGCTGTTCTCCTCGTTTGGTGCGGCGGATAATGGATTTGACAGGTTTCATCTGTTGTCTGAAAAATGACTACGAAGGCATGGCATAGCCTCGTAACTAGCAGTAAACAGGCAAGTGATTTTGCCTGTGACGTGACCTGTACACGTCGAAGAACCAATGACTTTTGAAAAATCGCGCATCTTTGAAGACGAAGGACTGATCCACTAAGATGTGTATTCGGCATTGGGTGAGAGATCGATGGGACCTACCGTACCACACTCATACAGACTTGGAACTTCGATAAACCATCTTGAATCATGCAAAGTGAATGATCACTATAGTATGATCCATTGACCGATGTGCAGGAAGGAAGTCGGGGACTCTGATTCTCTGCGCGGTAGAGCGAGAACGTGCCTCGGCGTCGTCACGATGATGAGCAGGCGTTGATCTGCGAGCATCTGTCCAAATCGACAGGTGCTTCACTCGGGCACAGCAGGCGATTGTCAAGCAAACGCATTGGTGAAACCATCCGATGGAGGGATTTGAGAATCTGGATGTACATTGTCTCAGTTCTCCTCATTTGGCGCCATATTTACGAGGCAATGTTTCGGCAAGCGGCATCGATGAGTCAACAGATCTGACTGCAAGACCAGTTACGAGAGAACCAGGGAGAGGAAGTAGTCAGTTGGGCAGGATCAAGTGCCTCCATGTGCAAGCAACATACCACACTATTGGCAGCGATCAGACAGGTCTGTGATCCTTGTCGTTGGCAATTGATGGCAGTGCACCTTTCAGCTGTGCAAGAATAGGCCCGTAGCTGCTCTGGGCCTGTAGAGATCCAGCCATTCGTTGCTTCTGTAAATCTTCAAGGAGTCATGTCGAAGGACATCGGATAGGCGATGGATAGAAGCTCTACTCCAAGAGAGTGTTGTGTTATCGAAACTGCTTAAGGTCCACGGTAGACGGACAACCTACCGCTTTAGTGTCCGCTTAGGGCCTTAGGCTAAGCACTCAAACTGCAGCAGCAGTACGTAACTTACCGCACCCCACTAATCTCCCGCCCGCTAAACATAGCGTTATCGCAAGTGGGGCCTCCACATTCCATAAGTTCTTCTCTCCTCACCATCATCTTTCCTCCCTCCCTCCCACACCTCGTCCTCCCTCTACACCGACAAACCCACAGAGCACGACCAAAATGCCTCCCCAAACCCAAACCCCGACAATTCCAGTCCAGATCCTCGACGGCGGCCTGGGCACCACCCTCCAAGACCACCACGCGACAACCTTCAACTCAACCACCACCCCGCTCTGGTCCTCGCACCTCCTGATCTCCTCCCCGCCGACCCTGCTCGCCTGCCAGCGCGCCTTCATCGAAGCCGGCAGCGACGTCCTCCTGACGGCGACCTATCAAGTCTCCATCGAAGGGTTCGCGCGCACCAAGACCGCCTCCCACCCGGACGGGATCCCGCGCGATGCGATCGCGCCGTACATCCGCACCGCGCTGACCGTGGCAGCCGACGCCGTTAGAGGATTAAACGCCAAGATCGCGCTGAGCCTGGGCCCGTACGGGGCGTGTATGATCCCTGGACAGGAGTATAGCGGGGCGTATGATGCCGAGCATGATGACGAGGAGAGTTTGTTTCGGTGGCATCTGGAGAGGTTGCGGTTGATTGTGGAGGCGGTGCAGCGCGACGACGGCAAAAGGTTGGGTGACAAGGTGCAGTATGTGGCGTTTGAGACGGTGCCGCGCTTGGATGAGGTGCGCGCGGTGCGGCGGGCGGCGAGGGCGGCCGGGTTGGAGGCGATGGGGATCCCGTTCTGGGTGGTGTGCGTTTTCCCCGTCGAGGGCCAGGATGCCTTGCCGGATGGGAGTGCGGTGGAGGCGGTCGTGGAGGCGGCGTTGAGTGGGCCCGAGCCGAAGCCTTGGGGCATTGGGATGAACTGCACCAAGGTGCATCGGCTGGGCCGGTTGGTGAAGTTGTTCGGGGAGGGGGTGGAGAAGGTGCTTGGGAAGGAGGGGGCGCGGGCGAAGCCTGCCTTGGTGTTGTATCCCGATGGCACGCAGGGGGAGGTCTACAACACCACTACCCAGGTGTGGGAGAAGAAGGCCGAAGGACCTGGTGCCGCGGATTTGGTATGTCTCTCACACACTCACACTTGACTTCTATGTTGCGCATGTGCACTAACGATGAATAGCGTCCGTGGGAAGTTCAACTTGCAGAGGTTGTCAATGACGCTCGTGCTGGCGGCCACTTCAGCTCGATCCTCGCGGGTGGGTGCTGCAAAGCGTCGCATCATGACATCGCCAAGCTCCGACAACAGTTTCAATGATTATCAACCACAACACATGTACAAATAACTCAAAAGTCACTACGCGAAAATGATACCAATTATAGTGGAGTGATACTGTGTATACTAGGATAGAGCCAAAAAAAAAAGGGTTGATAAAAAGTCTAGTGGGTATCACCGTCTAGGTATATAC
This sequence comes from Aspergillus aculeatinus CBS 121060, assembly GCF_003184765.1. Taxonomy (NCBI): domain Eukaryota; kingdom Fungi; phylum Ascomycota; class Eurotiomycetes; order Eurotiales; family Aspergillaceae; genus Aspergillus; species Aspergillus aculeatinus. Next base: position 213,826 of record NW_020291509.1, read on the forward strand.
AAGTCTATATACAGCAGCATGTGTATGTACTTAGAAGATCCAGTCAACAAAGCGCTTGAGGGGAGTCCGGGGTCCATGGTCTTTAACAATGATCTCGCCCTCCACAAGGCGGCCAGACCAGAGATCCAGAGTAGATGCGCGGACAAACTAAAGCAACCTATTAGCGTCTACTCGCGAAACAAGAGGGATGAAGTGGGACTAACCTTGCTTTTCTTGAAGATCTTCCAGAGAATGATTGGCACAATGAAGATCGGAATGCCAACATACGAGGCGAAAAAGTCCGAGGTAGACCAGTTCCCCTTGAGGAAGACAGGGAATCCGGCCACAAGAGTGATAATGGTGGATCCAATGAATCCCACCCACGCGGTGTAGGGCTGGAATGGGCCCTGCCAAGGGAGGGTATCGCGACTATGGCCTTGGACCTTCATCGCCCGATGGAAGCGAATATAACAAAAGCTGAGAGTCGCCCAAGCAATTAAGCCGGCGATTGTGCTAAGGTTGAGGAGCCAGGTAAAGGCTTGAGAAGGACCACCACTTCCGAGACCTAAGCAGAATTTTGGTTAGATGAATATTTTGATAGTGAAGTGGTAAGGTATGCTTACTCAGATAGGCCAGAGGGCCGAAGAGCCAGGAGACGACCACTGCAACATACGGAACACCTTTCTTTGTGACCTTGCCGAAAAACTGGGGGAGTTGGTGATCGGTGGTCATGGCTACGATCATGCGTGAGCCGACCCAGCAGTAGGAATTACCGGCAGACCAGGCAGAGATCAAAACACAGGCATTCACAACCGAGGGGAGACCACTGATGCCGGCCTGCTTGATGGCGATGACCCATGGAGAGCTGTTGGCATTGCCAGAGCCAGAGGTGAGGCCAGAGGTGCGGGGATCGACAATCATTCCAATGAGCAGGGCTCCGAGGATGTAGAAGAAGGCAATGCGGTAGGTAACGCGACGGGCAGCCTTGGGGATGGCGCGGTGCGGGTCCATAGCTTCGGCGGCGGCAATGACGACAGTCTCGACTCCAACGAAACTGAAGGAGGCGTTGACGAAGGCTGACAAGAATCCCAGAAAGTGCCCAGTTGGTCCTGTAATGCCATTGTAGTTGGTCCAGGGACCAGGGTTGTGCCAGTAGCGGAAGCCAATGGTCTCGTGGTTCGGGCCGCCGCCTGCGGTGATCACGATGGCCACGATCACCAAGCCCAGAAAACACAAGACCTTGATGGCACCTGTCACGACTTCACTCTCGCCATAGAAACGGACACTCATCAGATTGATAATCAAGATCAGTGCCAACCCGACTGTTATCACCACGGCCGGTGTTATGTCTGACCAGTAGCTCACCACCACCGCGGCCGCGGAGACCTCCGAAGCAATGGCAATGGTGTAACAATATCCGTAAGTGATGGCGAGAGAGAAACCGACGGCGGGATCGATGAACCGAGTAGCCCAGTGGGGGAAGGAACCTGCAGTGGGAAAGACGGTCGCCAGCTCGGCGATGCTTTGCATGACACACCACAGCACAAACCCCACGACAATGTATGCCAACAACAAACCGGCCGGCCCTGATTTCGCATAGGCAGAGCCGGCTCCAACGAAGAGACCAGTTCCAATACCACCGCAGAATCCAATCATGCTGATGTGGTAGTTTTTGAGTCGACGCTGAGTGGCACCACGGCCACCCACGTTAAGCTCCATCTCCCCTTTTACCGGGGGACCATCCTCTTCGCCATAATAGTTGGGCACCTTCGGATCACCGCTTCCATGATGCTCAATCTTATTCTCCGCAGCGGAGACTGAAGAGTCGTACATCGTTTGCGCCGAAGGTGGTGCAGGTGCTCACAGGCAGAGGAAGTCCGGGGGAAAAGCTGAAATGTGGGATGAGGGGGGGGGGGAATTGTCTTGGAGAGAAGGAACACCGGGGGACAATTATATCAATCGAAGGCAGGCAGGCGACCAACCGATTGAACCGCGCAGCTTGCCACCGATCGGCCTCGCGCGGAGAACCACTTTTTTTTTTCTACCCACCGTCGCCGCAGTGTGCAATCGCCATCACGACATCGGGTACCGGATTGGCACCATTCCCTTTTGACGCTAAGCGTGCCATCCTCCCCACCGCACGCGTGCCGCTCTATGGTGAATTTCCGAAGACGGCCTCCACTTGGCCCGTAAGATGGGGACTGCGATTGAACATGCGAATTAGTCATTCGTGTTGATACAAGCTTTAAATGACAGGGGTAGAAGAACCAAGAACTTCTTCTGCGTTCGGGCCTTTTCCAGGATTGGAGGAGCCATGACATGAGGAGAACCGGTGTGGCGAAGAGAGATTACAGTTTTTCGAGAAAGAAGCGTGAAAGTTCCCAGTTCCGGATCTGCCCTTGGGAGCAGTGTGCGAGGCACGTGTTTTGGATGGCCACTAGTCCTGGTAGAGCTTAGTGTGGTCTGCAACGGTTCCTGCAGCCGCTCACTGCAATTCCGCACTATCAGCTTACGCTTAAAATTCTAGCGTCGTTCGGGCCAGAGCCAAGACGGAATTGCTGCTCATCGCTTCTGGAGTCATTGTGCAGCACAGCAACGCAGGAGTGCTTTCTTTTAAGGATCATCCACTTGGATTTCACTGTACTGAGAATTGCTACGTTTACTTCAGTCTCCTTCCATCATCATCAGCTCCAGTCTGAACCCGCCGCCTCCGATTCGGAGAAACCTACTCCGCTTCTCGCATAGCTCTTACGTAAAACTCACACAAGCTCGGGGACCCAAGCGTAATTAGCTCCCTTTCGATACGCTGTTCGTGAATGTAATCAATCAATGAAGCTGGGCAAAACGATAAGAGATGGCCGCGGTTCTGTGCTGAAAGGCAATTTCGGCCGAGCAAAACGGCTGCCTGAAGAAACAGGATGAGTGGTCTAGATTGCTGGGCGCATCGAAGATTGCTCTTCTTCCAATTGATGTCACTCGTTGCCACTGTCAGGTGCGGATGGACCCCAGGGTGGCTCTCATGAGCACATTCCCATGTCAGATCGCGTCATAAGAAGAGAGTGATCTTTTGTATAGTGCTTGAAAGGTGTAAGAAGTGTGGTGTGGTGCCAATGCCAAACGGTAGCCTCTCGAGTTCTCAACCATTGACGACCATACTCATTCGTCTAAATGCTCAAGTGGCGATGCATAATAGCCTTCGCCAGTGGTAAAACATTGCAAGGCGGGAGTGCTGGCTTAGTTTGCGCTGGGTCGAAAACGGTCGTTCCTTTAGAGACAGAGAGCAATTGAAATGCGCAGGCTAGTTAGTAGGTCGCCAGAATTACTAGTCGATCTCGGACCCGGCGAGCCCGGTCGAGAGACTAAGTAGAGCTGATCTCTCGTTGATCTGCATTGACAGATATCAGTTGGATGCTGACCTTTATGTGTGCCTACTTCCTATCCAATGCCATAAGCCATGAAGCGCAATCGTCATCGCTGCAAACCATCGACTATACTGCAATGAAATGTCTATGCAGTTATTCATTTGCAATATATCACACAACCACCACAATCCCAGCGCAGCAGCGTACAAGCTCGAAAAGCGACATCGACCGAAATGCACATTCTCAGAACCCCAGCCTTCACCCCCAGCAAAATAATATACAACACACCAAAACCAAAGCCTTAGCCTTTTATGATCCCCAACGCCAAGCATACAGTACATAAAAATACACATCACCACTCCCAGAATCCAAAAAAGTAGAGATATCATCACAATCCATCATCACCAACATCCTCCCTTATGTCCCATCCAAAACCCCCTCATTTCTTTCCCCCCTCCCCCTGCCCCTCACCATCCCCCTTCCCCCAAGTCCAAACATCCCAAATATGCTCGCGGATCAAATCCCCATACCCCTTCCCCTCATCGAGGGCCTTCTGCTCCTCGCGCAGGCGCCGCTCCTTCCACCCCTCGGTCTCGCCACCCATCCACACGCGCTGCAGGACGGGCTTGTCGAACTCCTCGCGGGCCTTCAGCTTGGCCAGCTCCTCCCCCTTGGCCTCCTCGATCTGCCGCTCGCGGTCCGCCTTCAGCCGGGCCTGGATCTCCAGCGCCCGCTCGCTGGGGAGCCCGTTCCCCAGCGAAGCCAGGGGGTGGCTCCGGCCGGCGGAGATCTTGTCCTCGAGGCGGTCGACGATGCTGCGGCCGGTGCGCTCGCGCGTCAGGTGGTTGGCCGAGATCGAGAAGGCGCTGAGCTGGAGGACGGTCAGGTTGTCGAGCTTGCGCGGCGGGAGGGCGATGAGGATTGGGGAGGCAACCAGGAAGGTCCAGGCGGCGTAGGTCTTGAAGCGTTGGTAGTCGGCTTCCCGTTGGCTTTGGAGCGTGGCTTGTTGCTGCTGCTGCTGCTGCTGCTGTTGTTGTTGCTGATCTGGGGTAGTCGGGGGTTGTGGGGTGGTCATTTTTCTTTTCTCCCGGGGTGGGCGTCGGCTGGGTGAGACGCTTGTTCAGTGAATTCAAGTGTCAAGAAGTAGACAGACAGACAGACAGAGTCTTGATGTTGGTTGCTATTGAGTGTGGATTCGCTTGTTTTCGTGACGAGATTCTTATCGGATCGGATGCAGGATATTGTCTCGAAGATGGAAATTTACGGTGGACGGTTGGGCCAGATGCGCAGACATCGGTCATGTGACGTCCAGACATGCATCATGCATCGCTTTCTGGACAGTCGCTAGGCCTAGACATAGGCTGTATAACCGGACCAGATATCGACTGCCGTTGATGCTCATGTAACAGTAGGGAACCTTCATCTCCAAGTAGAGCCTCGCCGATGTCCCATTGCAATACAAAAATGTGAGGTGACCGCATAACAATACGAGGCGCGCGTCAATAGCCGCTTTTTGAACCATCACAATATCTCAACAACAACAAACTCCCTTTCATCCCCTAGTCTAGGGACATCCTGTTCATACTAGATACTTCGCGTGGCCTATCCGAATTGGAAGATTTGAGGAGGTATGTGAAGTGAGGCCTTTATCCATGGTATGTGGGAACATTTTACTGATTATAATCTACATATAGGTTGCTATGTACAGGCATTGAGAGGAATGGCCTATCTCCCCTTTCCGCTCGAATATAACAACACTTCTTAATCAGCTTTTCTTCTAGCATTGATTCTCGTCATTGATTACCTAAGAAGCTTTGCATGTTCTTTCATACTCACACAACAATCGGAGCTTAGATGGATATTGGGTGCAATTTCCGGCATCAAGAAAGAGATGGTAGGCATGGGAAGTCGAACTTTTAGATGCTGACAGTGTCAGAACTTATGTACAATACCATAGTAGAGTAGTTTATTGCTGTGTATAGTAACTTATACTGAGGTGTACTATACTACCCATCATGGAGACGATATGCTAATTCTAATTTACAAAAGAGCAGACACGGCCCGCCGATGGTCTACATACAGAACCTCACTCCGCGAGGGGAAACAGAGCTCCTGTATCGATGTCGTCGGAAATTGTAACATGCTCGTAGTTGGCGGCCACATTGTCTGGCCTTTTGGCTTGTGCTGCCTGTATAGTTTGTGGAGTGCGACCAGTTTTCGTATTGACAGAGCAGCGGTGGTCGTCTTGTGAAGAGGTAGCAAACCTCTTTGTGTTCCTTGTCTTCATAATTCTGAGCATGTTTCAGGACACAGATAGAACTTTTGCGTGTTCTATGAGGATCATGCCTCAGGTTAGAATTGTTCAGAGGGCGGAACAGCCGTGTTGTCTGGCCTTTTGGCTTGTGCTTCCTGTATAGTTTGTGGAGTGTGACCAGTTTTCTCATTGACAGAGCAGCGGCGGTCGGCTTGTGAAGAGGTAGCAAGCCGCTTCGCAAGTCTCTTCATGTCCGTTGGCTTCATGGTTATCGCCATGGTTCGCGATCATTTTGTTGAAACTTCTGAAGTGCGAACTTTGTATTTGTGGGCAGGGCAGCGGTGGTCGACTTGTTGGGAGGCAGCAACACACTTCAGGTTGAAAATCGGCAAAGTCCCTCAATAGGCGAGGGAGCCTCTATCTCAAGGTTGACCTGGTGCCAGTTGGGGCAGTGCGGCGGGAAGTAGGAGGATGAAGGTTTTGAGATGCGGAGTCTCTGTCCCTGCTTTGGTCAGAAACATCCTTCATCTCCACGTCCAGGTTCTCACTGACCTTGGACTGCTGCCAGTTGAGAAGTGATAACGAGAGTCGGCGAAGTGGATTCTTCGGCGGGCATGGGAAACGTGCTCCATGTCCACATCCACATCCTCTTGAATGTTAAACATCTCAATGTCTTGGTCATACATGACCATGGGCTGGATATCATAGAGAAGTTGGGATTCAGCGTCTTCAAGGCGAATCCACTTTGGAGGAAGAAACACATCTTCAAAATCACGTTCTGTTAATTGCTGATCTTAAGGATAGACCGGGGATTCACAGAGCGGAAAGGTTGCTTGGAGGCAGACTTTCTTTTCCTGGCCTCAACACACACATTTTTCATCACCACGTCCTGGTCATTGCTGACCTTTAGGATTCTCGGGGAGAATGGGGATTGCTGGTGCGAGAAGAGAGGAAAGAAGAAAAAGAGAAGTTGAAGGAGGAATTCGGAGGGTGGGAGCGAGAGACAGAAGACGAGACAGGAAGTGGAACTTGGGAGGTGGAAGTTTAGGGAACGAGAAATGCGGATTACCATGTCGATTCACCACGGAAGGAACAGGGTTGATCTGTGAATACAATGGAAACTTGCTGTCGGCACCAGAGCTAGGAAGGAACAGCTGGGCAGGGTTACTAAGGCCCTAGCCCTAGGTGAAGCAATAACCTCGAAAAGCAGTGGGTCTCTAAATAAGTACATTACCTACAGTAAGGTGAATAAATCAGGTTGATAGAGACACCTACTTGTCCATTCGGGACTTAGATTGATCTACAGTGAATGCCAGCAGCCATTGGGCAAGTGAAAAACTCTTGGTTGATCTGTCTCCTGACTAAACTACCAACGAGTTGATGGAGGGAAGGGAGACATTTATGTCTGTAGCTTTAGCTTGCAGTCCATCGACAAATACCCCATCGGGGTTCAACATCATACATGAGGAATAAACATGGGTTCTCAGACAAGACAAGAACAGAGGAACTTGAAGCTTGCATTGCTTCACTCACTCCATCGACACATCACACACCCACCAGGGAAGCTCAGGGGCATCGACCATCTCAACATCAGCGTCCTCCATCTCCACATCTTCATCCTCGGCTTCAGCCATCTCAACATCCGAGTCATAAATGACCTCGGGCTCGGAACAATGGAAGAGGTGAACTTCTGCACCACCAAAGTGTACTTTTTTCTTGGGAAGGAAGACATCTTTCATAATCACATCCTGGCCATTGCTGACCTTAAGGATGGAACGGGGATTCGCGGGGCGGGGGGGTTGCTTGGAGGCAGGCGTTGTATTCCTAACCTCACAACGAACATCTCTCATCACCACGTCCTGGTCATTGCTGACCTGGGACGGACGCCGTTGGGAGCGGCAGCGTCGGGAATCAGAATGGCGAGGTTTTTGAGAAGCAGGGGCTCTGTCCCTGCCCTGGCCAGGAGAGTTGGGCAGGGACTGGAGGCGCATACCCCGCGTTGTCTGGCCGGAAACATCTCTCATCACCACGTCCTGGTCATTGCTGACCTGGGACAAATGCCAGTGGGAGCGGTGGCATAGAGGGTTGGGGTAAACATGATCACGGATTGTTTGAGAAGCAGGGGCTCTGTCCCTGTCCTGGCCAGAAGAGTTGGGCAGGGACTGGAGTCGGGTACCCCGCGTTGTCTGGCCGGTTTGCTTGTGCTGCCTGTGTGTTTTTTGTGGAGTGCGACCAGGCTTTTTGTGGACAGAGCAGCGGCGGTCGTCTTCTGAAGAGGTTGCAAATCTCTTCGTGTCCTTTGTCTTCATGATTCTTTGCATGGTTCGGGACACAGATAGAACTTTTTCGTGTTCTATGAGGATCAGGGTAATACGGAGTTCAAGTTCAGGTGTAAAAAGCAACGCGAGTACGTGAAAGCAGATTTTGAAAGCAAGAACAGTTTTTTGAGACTCCTTTTTTTGTTTTTTGGTAGTCTGGAGAGAGAAGGAGAAGAGAAGAAAGATCGAGGAGAACCGCGAGGAGAAGAGCTGGTTTTGCTCGGCCGCACTAACAATTCGATGTCATGATGCTTTCAAGATGATTTTGCTACTGAAGTGAAGATTCCGGTAAGCTTGCCTCAGAAATGACAGCCAGATGCAACCCTGTAGCCACAGTACCCTTGCAGAAAGCTTAGCACAGAGTCTGGCACAGTCTGGGCGTGACGCAAGATCATCCCAGCTGCGGCTTGGGATTCTGGTCGAGCCAATCCGCGAGACAGCCCTGCAGAGATATCGGAATTAAGCTTCCAGGTACGATCAGATTGCGTGCAGGAAGCCTCGTCGGAACTTCCGGTCCAATAACTGAAGCACCATGTGGCAGCAGGGCTACCATCTCGTCAAGTCTGGCTAGACACTTGTGCCCAACTGCGATTCGAAAGAGCGACCGTGCGATTGGATTGGGAAGCGCTTTCCGATGTCTTCATCGCTCACGGGACTGGATTGCTTTGATCTTTTTTCTGGGTTGCTTCGTAGGACCGCCAGGAGAAGGTGCACTTCCGGTTGAGGTCATGCTGTCTCGTTTGCGCTTCTCTGCTTTAGCATTGCTGCGCTTTTTGCGTTGCTCATCTCGGATAGCCAGCCTTCGTTGTACCTCCTCAGAGATGTCCTCTGTGTCAATTGACACCGGAGTTATGCTCCTAACGTCATCCTCACCCCCAGGCAGCACCTTCATTAAGCGCTTACGCTTGTGGTGACGGGCTGGGTCAGCAAAGGCCGACATAGTCTCTGCATCTGGTACTGCAGCAATAGTCTCCTCGTCTCGTTCGCTCGCTTCTGCGCGTGCCCGTTTCGCCCGATCTCTCGCCCGAGGGCCATTTCCAGACGAATCACTCGTCCGACGAGAAGATGACGGATCTGAGCCAGAGTTCGAGTGCAAGGTTTTCTCAGCATCTAGATTTCCTATCACAAAGTTAGGTCCATCTTCAATGACCCATAGCTTCGACTGGAAGAATTTTCCTGCAGAGAAAAACTTTCCGCAGCCTGGAGGAAGCAACGTGACTTACTGGAACCCTATGCCGGCGTGTTAGCACTATGTCAACAGCACCCATACCCGCGATGGGGAGAAGCAAACGAACAACTCACAAATTTGCCTTTGATGATCTTGAACTGTATCATCAACTTTTTCGTCCGCTCCAACATGTTGGTAACCAACCGCGACGCATCGCCATTGGACGGAACCTCGCCCTGGACCTGCTGTAGCAGCGCGAGGTGGGATACCAGCAGCGACTCGTGCTGGGCGCAAACCTAAACGATCCACAAGGTCAGCTTTCACATGTCAAATCCAACAGCACCGTACAATGCGAGCGGGTGGGATGACCAGCTCGTGCGGTCATCTCCGGGAGAAAGCTTTTTACACACCTCAGCCCATGACAATTGCTGTTGCGCGGTGTTGGCATTACCACTACCGCTACCTGGACTAGGCCTACTCTCGTCTTCTACCTCCTCTACAGTAGGATTCATGGGGGGCGGTGGGTGGCTCGATAATGGCATTGCGACAGGATCTGAACCAAGGAGTGAAGTTGGATTAAGGGCGCGGGGAGATCTTTTTTTGCTGATTGGGGACCGGCCCGAGAATGCTGCTCATCTCTTGGCATTTCCAGCCCGCTATTTTTAGACCTCCCTTTCCACATGGTAAATCGAGATCGTCTGGGGAGGTTCCAGAGATTGCTTGTAATCTCCGTCATCGTCGAGTTTTATCGCCGTTGGAGGCGATCCTTCCGTTGTAACATAGGCTGGGTCAGGACCTTTGCGTCTCTTTTCCGGCCTGGCATAACGGCTAGGCAACCGTGCTGTAGACCCGGATTACAATCCACCCACTCAGAATTTGAGATCACACTTCGGCGCTTCACCTTCATTCTGTATACTGAACCGTTTCTCAAAAGATCTTTTTGCTCGTTTAACTCTCCATAGAACTGCCCTCACACTTTCTGATTTACTCTAGCCAGCATTCCAACATCCGACCTGTGTACTAGAATCCATAACTCTCGAGACAAGTAGCAACAGTGCACCTCATGTACTGCCACTAGCTCCAGCCACTGGAAGCGACCCGTGAAGGTAGACTACTTCAATTTCATGAGACCACGCTGCGTTCATAATCGGTCAACCCTGAACATCTCCTCGCAGTGCCCCGCAAACAGAGCCCTCATTTCTCCCCTCCCCACGCCATCAGACTCCAAGTCCCCTTCCACAAGCATCAGAGCCTTCTACTTTTGACACTGAACTTGGGTAAATCTAAACCTGGAGTTGTGGAGTTGAACGGTTACACATGCCTGGCCTCGGATCTGGATACACCTCTTGATTTATCAGTTTCACTTCTAGAGTCTGCGGCTATCGGAGCTCTGGCAGATTTATTATCAGTTCATCGTAGCGGAGTTCAAAGGCTATTTTATGGCGAGTATTTCAGATACCAAGCGCATATTTTTGCTTGAGCTCAAGACCTCTACTATCACTGACACGTGGAAGGGTCGAGATCGTGGGCATATTCACAAGATGAATAGATAGGGGCTGGATATGATTGTAAGGTACTGTGCGCTGTCTGGGAGATATGTGAAGTCCGTGCTCATTGATTTGCACAATTCTAATGATCAAACAAAGTGATCAATCTTCTAGAGATGAAAGTCATTTTTTATCGATATCTAGTGTTCTATTTGGCTCAAAAGTATTCTTATAGCACGGCCAACATCTAAGAACATCCAAAATACTTCGTAAGCGAGTCAAGTGTTGACGTGGGCTCTTTTGGGGCAAGCCTTGATAAAACTGCATCACGTCACATTGGTCAAGAATCATGTCCGAGAAAGACAATGCAGTGATATTGTATCAGGCCAAGGAAGCGACACAATCGTTCAATAAGCAGGATAACCCAGCCGGTCGGACCACCATCTCAAACAGGCCTTATACCTCATCTCGGGACTCAGAGCGCTCTTTCGATTGATTGCCATGCTCTAGACCGGATACTTGATTACCCTCCCTCGTTTGCTGTTTGCGCTTCTCCCACTTGAAAACAAAATGTATAGTGATGAAAAGAATAGCTGCCAACATCGAGAGAGCCAGGTACAGCTTTGCGCCAATACGCCAGTGGGGTGCTTCCTCGGCGGGATAGGCGGCAATGGGGAGGAATGCGCTGAGGAGATATGAGAAGAGTGTGCCGGTGGCGAATAAAACTGTCCGGACTTGAGGTTCTGTCTCGAGATGCGCGGTTGCCCAAGCGCATAGAAGCATTGTGGAGACGCTGGATCATCCAGTCAGTAGTGAGCCTGGTTTCGCTTGTCAGGGAGGGAAAGGGGGTCGATTGTTGTCCCTCTTCAATTCACTTACGCTCCGATGTAGTTCATATACCATCCAACCATGTAGGCAGACTCGTTGCTCGGGCGAATGACTAGAATTGTAAGGGAAGTGATGTTGATTACCTATCTAAATATTAGTATCTCGCATTGTGATAAGATGAGATCTCTCTCCCGGGGAGTGCTCACGGCATGCAAAAGCAGAAAAGGAAGTCTTGTGCCGAAGAAATCGCTGAACCCACTGAAGAGGATCTCGGCAACGAGTTGAATCGCTTGACCAATAATGGGAAGATAGTTGAGCATGGCAACTGAACTAATTTTCGGGAGTCAGCACCTGAAAAATGAATGGGGTGATGAGGTTGGTTTACTATTTTTTTGTTCCATCAGCGTTAGTCAAGGATTTGAGCCAAAGATTGAAATAGTTCGTTGGGGTCGTCCCCGTGCCAATGCACCATGCAACTGAGACTTCATTAGCTTCGTTGCTGTAATAGTGGAATATCTTGAAGAACACACTAGAGAAAAGCCAAAGATGCCAGAATCTCAAGGCTCGAAGGAAGGTTCTGGGCGTGATCCCAACTTGTGGGCTCCGGCCGACACGACGCGTACGCGCAAGAGCAGTTTCTATGCAGGTGTCAGGATGTGGGTCTTTTAGGAATATGCCATGTAAGTTAAGTCACCGATGTGTCGGGGCTTGAGATAGATCTTGGAGAGCGGATTCTGTCTTTCCGGCTGTGGATTATGTTAGTAGTACATCAGCATTTCGGAGGCCAAGTTGCGTACGAATCCAGGCATTGCTACATAGGCAAGGAGGGCAACAGTGATCGTACAGATTCCCTGTTCAAACAATGAGTTTAGTCTCAGTAGCACATATAACACGATTATCCTAACTCACATTGATTATGAACGCCCATTGCCAACCGCTTCTTCCAAGCGTGCCGTTCAGATTTGTGGACAGTGCACCTTGCAGTGCTCCAGAAAGCATGGCGCCGACCGGTTGGGCCATGTTGTAAAGACTCATGCGCAATGCCATCTCATGCGGAAGGTACCACTGACTAAAAGCGATTGCCTCAGTGTTTGTTTAGGCGAATGAGTTACAAAGAGCATACCTGATAATAGTAAAGTATCCCGGCCAGGTGGCCCCTTCGCAGAAGCCTATGAGAAAGCGAAGGCCATAGACCTTGTATTGTTAGACTCTCAACCAACTGTGGCAAACTCTTCTAGTGAAGGGGCTGTTACCTGCTTTGCAGACGTGGCAGTAGACAGACAGCACGTGAAAATACCCCAAAGAACCTAATTCTTCGAATTAATGCGCTGCACGTAAATTGCGCCTAAAAAATAATTCCTGACCTCACATGTAGGCAACCAGATTGCTGGCCCTATATGAGATATAATAATACATGAGGGATAAAGCATGACCATGTAGCCAATGCTAAATACGATCAGCATGGGTCAATCAGTGTAGGGGGGAATAACGCACTTAAAAAATGTGGTGAAGTAATTTAGCTCGTTTCCATAAAGCTTCAAATCTGTCTGCATGCCGGACACATATGCATTGCTCTGGTGAATCCTTCTTAGCTTCGGCGTTATAGTCAGCGAAAGGCATGGCCAACTTACAATGTTGGTCTGGTCGAGGTACTTGAACGCATATCCCAAAAACCCAACAACAAGGAATACCGCATCCAGACGCCATACCTAATATTTCATGAGCCTCGAAATTCATAATTGATTAAATGACGATAGAGATCTTACCAGCGCCTTCTCAGCATCTGAGTCGACTAGACAGATGTCATGTTGCTCGAGCTCTGTGACTTGATCCAGAAAGTCCTTGCAATGCCTTTGACGAAGAGCCATTCCCATTTATCTGACGAGGACCGACTGCGATTGAGAAGAACCAGCAAAGACTCTTGAGGAATGGTGGATCGCATGACCCCCTGGCTTGTACCCAGGCTTTATATTATAATCCAGAGGGAATCGACGCAACTACCGAAGAAGATCGGCCGTTATCACGATGAGATAGTGCGAATGGCATCAGCACGGGAAGCGAAGACGTGCTCTAGACCATACCCCACTTGCAGGATCAAGCTTAAAGAGGGGATCAGTGCGTTTCGGTCCGATCGAATTGCCTCCGTGCGGGATGGGCATGCCGTTATCGGGACCAGCGAGATAGCTACGAAGCAGCCTTGATGTCGGGGTAGCAGTTAATCATTTTGTTCGGGACCCCTTTCAAGACCCGACAGTCAGTGGAAAGGATCACCACTATACGGGGGGAAAGGCATTATACACCCTAGCATGTAAGACTTGGAGTCAAAGACACTATGGCAGCTAATAGAGAGACCTTCAAGCTATACTAGAGCCTTGCCCAAGAAGAGAAGACTGCATAGCATTCTTGTAGTCCAATGATGGCGGGACGTGGTATACGATAGAATCGAGTCTGACAAGTCATAAAGATGGAGGACGGAATAATTCAACCAATTTAAGCTATTGAGCTCAAGCTGGCTACTCTTAGAGAACTCTGAAACGAATGTAATGGCTCTTGGAGCTCGCTGGAATGGACGGTGCTGAGCAGAAATGGAAATTCGAATCATCTCATGTGTGTACCGTACCGGACAGAAAAGAGGGGAAGTGACAGCAGCCGCGGGAAGGTTCTGTCGCACCTGTTGCCGCGCTTCCTCAAGAAACCATTCAACATCCACACAACCACCTACCTAGGTGGTCAATCATTCCTTCGGGAAAGCCTCTCAAACCATGACTCGATCGCCTATCTCTGCATTGGCCTGCTTTGCATACCAAGTACGAACAACCTCGTTCAGGTACGTGCTCAATTCTTGCTTCTTGCCAGGCGATGCGAATGAGTCTACCAAGGTGCTGACAACAAAGTCTTGACTCCAGGCTGGGGCCTCATCGTGGGAGAGCCCCCTTGGGTGCTTTCCGGTCATATGCCTTTGCGTCGGCTCAGCTGTAGGCAACCCTTTCCCACGGCTCAGCGACTCGGTGACCTGTAGCGCCGCCTGGACCACTTGACCAAAAGCATGATCTTTACTATCTTCCAAATCTTGGTGCAAGTCGATGCTCTTGTAGTGAGTCTCAGTTAGTTCACTCAGATCTCCTGCTTCACTAACAACGGTAATCTGATAGCGGATGGATGGTTTTCTGGAGGCCCTGCCGTTCGACGACCGCCGAAATGTGGGCTTCAGATTGAGGAGATGTCCAGACTCGGAAGAAAAATGGCTGGCAGCAATCTTTCGAGCACGGTCACTGCCCCTCAGTAAAAGTCCCAAGTCGATGAATTGATGCTTGAGTGTGTTCAGAAATGTTTTGTCATCTACTGAAGAGATATCCTGCACGAACAGTCCATACGTGGACTTCATCTGCTCGATAGTCATTAACCTGCCGTCTTTGAGGTTTTGAGCCTGCAGGAGCGGTTGAAAGTGATCTCGCAAGAGCTCAACGTCAAAGAAATGCGATTCTCGCCGGCCGAGCGACGGTGCCTTGAAGGTTCCTGAACCTTGTTCATCCGGAGAAATGAAAATGAAAGGCATGTGCCCTTGAGACAAAAGCTTTGGAATGAGCTCACTAGCTATTATGTGGGATAGAAAATCAGACCCCAGGAGAATGGCGACATGGAGAGACTTTGCCCGAGGGTCTTGGGTCAACGCGTCCGCGATTCGCGCAGCATGCGCCGCGACACGATCAATGGCGCTCACATAAAAGTGTGTGCCACGCGTTAGCGTTCCCATAGTATACAGTCCGGGTGCTGCTTCAAAAGTGTCAAAATCGACATCCACTCCGCCTGTTGGATGAGACTTGAAGAGGCCTTTAGTCACAAGCGACCGAATCAACGGAGATGAAATCCGGTCGAGATGGCATTCCTGACCTGTAGCCTCAACTACATATGATGTTTCAACCAGTCCCGATGAGGTGTTCGCAAAGAAAACTTTCCTTTCAGCGTCCCAATCGACTCTTTCACCAGCGACGACGTTCAATTGGGATTTTTCCATTAGGTCCAAGATCTTTTGGGCATTTTGTATGGGCATCCCGTGGCGGTATCTCATCCAAGGACTAAAGAACTTGTCCAAGAACAGTTTTTGACTTTCGACTGGTAAACAGCTCCAATATCGCTCTATAACAGGTGCGGTGTGGCGAAGAACAGTCTGCCAGTGAACGTTTCCATCCCGTGCGGCCTTGATATCAGCTTGCAGTTCTTCGAGCGGGGAGGCATGTTTCCGAAACCAGCTCCAATCGCCATTGTTGATATAATCGATCTCGTCCATCAAGCATGTCATGAGCTTGATCAGAGCGTCACTTGGATTTGCTTCGACCTCTCGTGCAAGTATGTGAAGAGAATATCGGCGAGGAAAAGGCTCCGGCTCCCCTTGAACTGTAGGCACTCGCCCACTGCGCGACATGAATGTGATAGGAGCTTGGTGTCCATTCTGCGCAAGGGCTATAGCGGTGTCCACAGCTGACAGTCGGGATCCAATGACCAAAACGGGAGCATGGGCAGGGATATTTTTCAAGCTTTCCGTGGGCCATGGACTGGCGAGAAATTGTGGTTGATTCACGAGATGCGTATACGCGGTAGAGGTAAAGTTTCCCGGTGCCATCACGACCTGACCTGCAAGACATTGCCCACCGCTGCTCAAAGTCAAGAGAAATGACTGATCATTTTGGCGCTCAATGTCCGTGACTTCATCGTGAACGAAAGAAACGCTCATCCCTAGTTGCTGGGCCGCATTGAGTGCTTGATGTGACATGTCTTCGAGGTAATCTCCATAGATATCTCGGGATGGAAACGGCCCACTCTCCAGCTCGCTTCTCCAACGTGAGAAGTGCTTGGGATCATTGAAGTATAACCCCATTGTGTCGGTGTGCATGTTGATGATGGTGCCCGAGCACAGAGAAGAATATGCTAGCCCAGGGCCAAAACGTGTATCCTTCTCAATCACAGTGATAGGCGGCAAGCTTTTTCCATTTTTGGCTTTCTCAACCAAGTGCATCAGAACTGAAATGCCACTTGCACCAGCTCCGACTATGACGATATCACCCATATTGGGATCACAATGAGATGACTGTGAGCTACCCATGGTCAATTTGGTACCAGAAAGTGGAGGTTTGTTGATGTGTGGGCACTATGAAGTGGTTCTAAGCATGAATATAGGAAGAGTATTTATGCTACTCTCTGACGCGTACAGACTGTGTCGGGAAAACCTGATAACCCATCACGAGGTTCCCAGAATAGAACCACAGACAGTCATGACCATACCCTGGCCACCAGTTATAGATCGCCAAGACCCCGCTTTCAACATGACCGTCTTTTCTCCATATGCATTTTCCAAACAATGAGCGCGGTTCTTGCACTGAGAGCCATTCGGAGTTTCAAGGATACCGCGTTCATTCTCACTGTCGGCGTCTGTTGCCAAGAAGATCTTCGTCACCAAACCGAATATGCTGCAATTTCCGACGAGAGGATCACGCTTGCTCAGGTGAGAAAATGCCACATACATGCATTATTGCACGATGGACGTTTTTGAATTATCCTTGACTTCGCGCGGCACATCGAAGAGCAAAACTATCATGGTAGCAAGCATTAGCGCCATCTGATAGAGCACGCAAGTCGGAGATATGAGCAATGGTAATTACGTTAATCAATTGTCTCATCTTAGTCCGGTGGTTGTTTCTTCACATCTAGACTCGGCTGACCAGGCCAGGAACATGATCCTTGCCTTCGCAACTGGAAACGTGGTCATGGGTGAAGCATCATTTGCCACGGACACAATAGTGGTCCGTGACAAACTACTCGAGTTTTTATGTGTGAGAATGAATCGATTTAATGATTGGCTCAGCATACATGCAGCAACGGCCCAGTAATACTTCGCCATGCAGCCCGAAGAGTCTTGATTGAATAAGCCCTTAGAAAATCCTCCGCTCCAAGACTTGTCCCGTCTATCGCGAGTCAAGTTCAGTTCCTCGTGGTACGTATAACCGCAGTTACTGCTTCGATGAAATATCAGAACCTGACGTGGTTGATAGCTCCTGGTCCGGGGTTTTGCCAAGGCATGTACAAAAGCATGACCCCATTGACTGCCAATTTGTAGAGGACAATTGAATAGGATACACGTGTCTACTCACCGGCATTCATCCTCGACGCTCAGATCCTCAGAACTGATTGATCACCCTCTTGGGCGAACATTTACCCGACTAAGCTGACCGGATAACATCATTTCAGCTATGAAGACGATCGTCGGCGCCACAGGGGTCTAGCACTTCGTATAGCATCCTCTAGTAGCAGAGTTCTGCAAACTCCAGAGTAAGCGCTAAAGACTAGCCCTCACTGTGATTTCAATCGACACTCAAGGCAGCATCGATGCCATCGGCATACCATTTCCTTGGCGGATTGTGGCATCTGCGGTCTTCGAGATCATGATTGGTCCCTGATCCTTCTGCCCTATTGACCCTATTTTTGGCCTAAAGTTTCCTATAAGGCTTGAAGGGTCTTTGCTCGGCTAAAATAGACAGGAAACCAGAATTTAGGGATCATCCGTCGTCTGATGCGCATTGTTTCCCCGGACTCTCCCCCGTTTCAAGTTACTCTAATTCCGCGTCGAGCCGGAATAATCGGAGTCGGAGGTGACATGGTTACCATGCATGCCGCCAGGAGCTACAGAACGCCTTATAGCGGGCAGCGGGGAACGGCTTGGCATGCAGGCATCTTCCCCCTCCCCCTGGATATTTTTAGCATTACGGAGTAGATATTTTGAAGATCGCTAATCTTCGAATCTCGGCCTAGGACTTTTACCGGTCACATGTGCGGAGTATACAGAATTGAATAATAACAGGTCAGTGTGCATAGTCTATGCATATCTAATTATGTGGCATTCAGTCTAATACTTGACACCAAAACAATCGTTTCGACTATCCACAACGTGCTTTGACGCAACCCCACGTTTTTCCACCGGCAAATCCTATCCCGAGCCTACTCTACCTCCTACCTTACCTGCTCCCCTTTTTCCGAGAGCAAGGCAATGATCTCAGATCTTGACCTTGACGCGCCATCCGGTCTTCGAGATCCTCGCCCCCAACAGCACCATCGCACCCAGTAAAATAACTACTCCCGCCCACACCTGGGCTCCGATGTAACCATGGGCCTTGGCAACGAGAGCGCCACCCAACGGAGGTCCGGTCAAACATGCAAAGCTCATGATCGTGAAGCCCATGCCGATCCGTGTGCCAGCCTTGCTGAGGTCCGTAATCAGGCTGGAGAGTGTGGGTGGCCAGAGCCCCTGGACCGCATTGGCGCAGAATCCGTAAAGCACGGCGAACGTGTAGAGCCCCGCTGTGGAGTGCACGGCCGCCCAGCAGAACATCAGCACGCTCGAGGCCACCGAGAGAGGAATGACGGTGTTCAGCGGGCCCAAGTGGAAAGAAGCAAAGTACGCGGGGACCAGGCGTCCGAGACTGGCGGCCGCGTTGAGCACAATAATCAAGTTCGTTGAGTCGGAGTAGGTGAGTCCGATCACGCTTCGGCCAAAGGCACCCACATAATAGACTGCAAAGTACATGCCCCAGAAGTTGAGCCAGATGGCCAGAATGAAAAACGTATAGATTGGCTCGTCGCGGAAGGCGGACAGCTCCACGAGGGGGCCCGACTTGCGCGGGGGCAGACGAGTGCGAAAGAGCGCAACGGCAGGGATAGTGGTGGCAAGCATGACGAACCCCACAACGCGCAGGGTCCAGCCAAAACCAAGGACGGGGAGTAGGCCCTTGACCAGCCCGGGGAAGACCATGCCCCCCGTCCCGCTGCCGACCAGACAGCAAGCCACCGCAAATACGCGGCGTTTGTCGAAATAGGTGGCCACTAGACCCATTGCGGGGCAGAACTGGAGGCCACTGCCTAACCCTGTGCAGAGTCCCTGTGCGAGAAAGAGCTGCCAGTATTGGGTGGAGAGAGAGGTCATGAAGACGCCCAGAATCTGCAGGAATGCGCCGGCGCAGAAGACGTGACGAAAATAGCCTGCGTCCAGCGCTCGTCCCGAAAAGGTACCCACGAAGAAGATGAGAAACATCTGGATGGACCCGACCCAGGAGATTGCAGACTCGGATACCCCGAGGTGGGTTTGGTAGTAGGACTGGAAGACCCCATAGCTGGCGAGGTAACCCCAGGTGTTGAAGCAGACGAGGTGGCCCATGGCAGATTGAGTCCATGCCATGGCTCCGCCATCCGGGGGCGGCTTCACCACGGACTCTGTGGTAGAGGTTGAGATATCATCTTCGATGGTTTTGGTCATGGTTGCTGCTGGCGCAGGAAATTAGGAATCCAGATGCTTGAACAAAGGTGATTTAAATCGCTCGATCCTGACTCTAGAGCTTCCGGGCGCTATTTCTACTCTTTTGTAGCGAAACAATGGCATGTCTTTTGATAACTAAACCCCGAATCCTAGAAGCCGACGTGCAGTAGTCATGAGTCGATAGCGGTATCGGCCGAGTACTTGGCTACCGATTGCCTAGACACTAATCGTAGTCAAGTTCGATAATGAGTCACGGGCCATCATCGACTATCCTTTCGAGCAAGTTCGCTTGTTCGTCCTGTGCAAATTTGGTATTCCCCGATTTCTCCGCACAAATGTCAGTCACAACAGCCAAGCATGCAGCTGACGAAGACGCAATGCGGCCGCGGGAACACCTCTTCGATCCTGTTGCGACTACCTTGGCATGCATGGATCGCGGAACTCCGTCTTATTTGCATGCAAGCGTAAGCTTTCTCAGGCCGAGGAAATTGCCATTGCAGAATAATGTCGCTATTGTTGGTTTGCCCCGTTTTTCCCTCTTATCAGAGCGGGCCTTGAAACGTAACATGCTTTAGCAATAATATGTCGACATTGACAGGGGTGTGTGATGGCCATTGGTTTAGGGGTTCCGGGACAAAGAGCTTTGCTCGGATTTGGTCTGATGCAAAAATGCTGGCTGGGGATCCCTCGGTGTTGGGGAGGGGACTTGACAGTGAATTGCGAAGTTCTCTCTGTGCTCACGAGGTGTTAGCTCGTATGTATACTGCTGGGCTGAGGTTTTAACGACACTTGCCATTCCTGATGCCACTCATCATGGACGGGCGATGGAGTCCTATATTATTGTAGGATCGTGGCTAGACCAGACTCTAGGCGACCGTAATCTTCATCCAAGAGAGAGTCTAGATGATAAGTGACTGAGTGACTTTAGGGACGAAATTGTGGAGTGAGTATGGTAGAGGCAAGGGAAACGTCCACGTGATGCTCTGTTAAAGCCAGAGACTCTACCTTCTTTTCTTAGTAGTCTCATTTTTCTGGGACGAATGTTCTACCTGCCTTTCCACAAAACTTCTTAGTCCACCAGATAATTTGACAGACAGCCTTTGTTCTACTGTTCTCCTAGTCTTTCAATCGTTCTTATGACATTTCTTAGCCCGACTTACACTACCTTCCTCCTTTTATGCCACTTGGAAGGTACAATTTCGTTCACAGGTACCTAGTAGGTTCAACCCATTCGAGCCGGGCAGGATTCGCCAACCCGCGACCAGCTGCAATCCCACGATGGGTTTGATCCATGAAGGGATCTATTCATGAAAGCAAGTGGCCAAATTGTCCCTGAACCTCAGATGTTCAAGGGCTTGCGACTTTGCACAGGTATCGTGACTTGAGGACCACACCCCAGATCGCCGTATACTATGGCTAATGATATTCTTAAATAGTTAGGTAGCCGCGCTTTCACGACCTATTCGCCGTTGCTCGATGCTCTCTTTCGATAGTGGCAATAATTCGAAGCATAGTTGGCTGTGAGTTGAACATTCCGTGACATGCTTTGGCTGGCCTGATAAGATATCTCGTGTCTAATTGCTTGTGGA
Source organism: Aspergillus aculeatinus CBS 121060 (assembly GCF_003184765.1). Lineage (NCBI taxonomy): Eukaryota > Fungi > Ascomycota > Eurotiomycetes > Eurotiales > Aspergillaceae > Aspergillus > Aspergillus aculeatinus. The sequence continues at coordinate 235,113 of NW_020291509.1, forward strand.
GGTTACTTAGGTTGCCCAGTTATCTCCAGTCCATTGTCACACAGATTCCAACTTTTTACGTTTTTTCAAGGCATCTCGACGACTCCAAGAATGACCCCCACGCCTTCCAGGAGATGAGTCAACAAGCATACGACTTTGGAGCAATCATGGCTCAACCTTAATACGAGAGCGTACGGAGACAAGCACCCACAGTGGAGAATTGTACCCGCAACTCCCGTCGCGTGGTTCATCGGAGTGAGTTCGCCGACAAGTCTCCGACGGGGCCCTATATCCGAAGCCAAGAACCCCCTCTTCTCTATATATACCGGCCAGTCCACGTCACAAGTCCAAGGTGAACAAACTCCCCATCATTCTTCACAATGCCTCGCAAAATCACAGTTGCTGTCGCGCAAGCGAGCACTCAGTCATCCCTCTCCGCTACCTTGGATGCTTTGCACCGGGTGACTCGCCACGCAGCGGCTCGTGGCGTTCACTTGATTCTATTTCCGGAAGCCTACTTGGGTGGCTATCCGAGGACATGCGATTTCGGAACAGCGGTCGGCTTCCGCCAACCTCACGGTCGCGATCAGTTCCTAGAGTATTTCAACTCCGCTGTCGATCTCGGCGACACCCCAGCCGGTGCTGGTGACGACTGGGTCGATCGGAAACTCCCTCTCCCGCGGGGTAAGGATTACCGCGGTGACGGCACTCGTGAGACCCTTGAAAGAATTTCCCGGGAGACGGGCGTCTTCATTGCATGCGGTGTGATCGAGAGGGCAGGAGGCAGCCTTTACTGCTCCGCTGTATACGTCGATCCCCGCGATGGTATGCTTGGAAAGAGAAGAAAGGTCATGCCGGTGAGTGTAAATTTGAATCTCCAAGTAGCTTCAATGTGTCGATACTAATCTTCTTTAGACTGCTTCCGAGCGTCTTATCTGGGCACAGGGCTCGCCATCCACCCTCAAGGCCATCACTACTGAGCTCAACGGGGTTAAATTGACGATCGGTGCCGCTATTTGCTGGGAAAGCTTCATGCCTATGCTCCGCCAGAGCCTCTACGCTCAAGGTGTCAACATTTATCTGGCACCCACAGCAGATAGCCGCGACACCTGGCTTCCTCTGGTTCGGACTATTGCTGGCGAAGGCCGCACATTTGTTCTCACCGCCAACCAATGCGTGCGGCGCCGTGAGCTCCCTGGCTGGATCACGGGAGCTTCTTCTAAAGAAGCAGTTGAAAACGGCGACGAATATATCTCGCGGGGTGGCTCTTGTATCATTGGCCCTCTTGGTGAGGTGCTCCGCGAGCCGATCTGGGAAGTTTGCACTGATGACGCGGCAAACCCGGATGACTTGAATGACCCAGCTCTCGAAGCCGCTGTGTCTATCTCAGAGATCGATTTGGATGACTGCGAGAGAGGAAAGCTGGATCTTGATGTTACCGGGCACTATTCACGAAACGATGCCTTCAAGTTGTCCGTTAAGGGTCTGGACCTTAACCCTCCTCCTCTGTGATCGATTCTTCTTATTCATTAAGACCAATGGGAAGAAAACAAGGGAAGCAATCGCAGACACTGTACATACAAAAATGATATCCATATTATACATTGCATTCTTAGGTTCCTGATCACTTCTCGGCATGGTCTCTACCCCACAACCCCGCAATTAACTGGCCTGGTGCCTCAGAAACAAGGCATGTATATCGTACCACACGACTGAGTCAGCATCTTCCGCAAGGGGAATAGCTCATTTCAAGATTCGAGGATCACGACTGCCGATGAGAAGGCCGAATAACCATCCAAGGAGAAATACCAAGTCAAGATTTATGAATTGGAATTCGCAGTTTGCAGTCAGACAATGAATACAACTAATGGATGTGTCAGATAGTGCTGATGACCACCCCGGAGAGGGTAGGACAATTGTTGCAAAGCCAAGACCGGCACTCCTAGCATGCAGGCGCTGCCGTGCTCGCAAGCAGAAAGTATGCATACACCTAGCGATTTATACTTGGACTATTAACGTTATGAATAGTGCAGCCAATCACGACCATGCAGTAACTGCGTTCAAGCACATGCCGGTAAGTAGAAGAAAAACTGACGTCTTTCTTTCCCTCTAACCGGTGAGCGATTTGTGTAGCTTGTGTCGCGAGCCAAAAACCGCCAAGGGAAAGTCGAGTCAATCCGGAGTAAGCAAATCTTGTGGAAGCTTACAAGATGCTTTGGCTGAATGTTGCAGGTATGCACGGGCTCTTGAAGAGCGCATACTCGAGCTCGAAGCCGAGCGAGAATCCACCGGGCGAAATCCTCGCGCCACCGTGGAAGCATATGAGATGTCCTCGTCTGCGAATGTTGCAGGAACAGCGTCAAGGGTTCATAGACTTCAGCCTCAATTGCAGCGCGATACGCCCGCTGAAAACTCACCCCTTGCGGTCAACTCTCTACATGCTGAAAGCATCCGCGCTCAGAGCACCCCGTCACTCACCATCCCCACGCCACCTACACAGCCTTCTCCTACCGGACTGTCAGTGGGGGCAGTCGAGTACGATGAGACAGGTATCTCAACAGCCACCCAGGATAAGCTCATTCGGATCTTTCTCGAACGCGTCAATCCTCGATATCCGTTCCTCCATGAAGAAACGTTCATCAGCTGGTACGGGGCATGGCAATCTGCGAAACGATCGAGCCAGCCACTACCGGCTGAAGAGAAGTGGAAGGAATTCTTCGTGAAAATGGTCAGTTGTGCAAACTCGTTTGATTTTGTATACTGAACGTGTCCGGTAGGCTTTTGCGGTAAGCCTGCTGATTGCTCCACAAGTGTCCCCGGAGGACATGAGGACCTCGCAGGTATGTCGGTCCTTTGCTACTGTGGCATTAAATTGAACATTGAGATAGGCTTTATACTCCTTGGCCATGCCATTGCTCGGGACTGTTTTTTCATGTCTCGACCCAGTCCTACATGTCCAGGCCTACCTGCTTTGCACATTGCATGCTCTCCATTCGCCATCGTCACAAACGGTTCTCACAATGATCTCCGCTGCTATGCGTTGTTGCGTGATCGCACAATTGCACCTGAACCTTCCGACGAGCAGTGCCCGGCATGAATCAGCTTTGCTTGATTTACAGATACGACGTCGCGTATTCTGGTCCGCCTATGCCATCGATCGTCTACTTAGCTGGATATACCATGTTCCCTGCAGCCTCGCTGACGAGAACATCCAAGTCGAGGTACAATTGTCGCTTTTTCGATTCTGGTCATTCGAAACTGATCGTAGAAATAGCCTTTTGCGAACCTAAATGACGACGAAATCAAAGCATGGGCCTCAAGGAGCGAACGGCCGGACGAGACCGAATCAATGCCTCGCATAACGCAGGTCTCATCCGCGTTGCATCTGCTTCGAGGCAGAAGGATCCAATCTCGAATTCTCGGTATCATGATGCGCACAGACTACGAACACCGTTTTGCGGCACATCACAACTGGCGCTTGCATATGCTGGAAGCGCTTGATCAGTGGAAAATGCAATTGCAACCTCATAGTGACCCAGCCTCTGAAGGATATACGAGTGAAGGTTGGGTGGGTATGCTCTATAATTATACTATTCTTATATTATATCGACCGACCAAAGAGAATATTTGCCGATTTGTCAGCGAGCGCTGTATCACAGCATGCTCCAACATTCTGCATACATTTTGGATGTACCTGAAGAGACGCCAGACGGCGCAGCTTTGGCCTGGAGTAAGTGTACACAGTCAACTCAATGCAGCATTTCAAATCTGACAGTCCGCGCCGCAGCTTTTGAGTCAATTTGGTACAGGCATAATCTTGCTATACTGCCTCTGGGCAACACCACCCTCAAAAAGACCGACGTCAATCCAATCTTCAGAAATTACCAAGGCCATTAGAACATGCACGGTTATTCTTGCGGTTCTATCTGAGCGCTGGACACAAGCTGAAATCCTGCGAGACGTCTTTGACCTTCTCGCAGATTCGGTTCCGGTGCAAGACACCCCTGACTGCGTGGAAGGGAATGGACTATCGATACAGGCAAGGCAAACAATTAAGTCCCGCTTGCCTATGCTACATGTCATAATTGTGAATAAGGACATATTACGGATGTTGATGGAGATGGTTACTGAAGACTATCCTTGGACAGGTTACAGAGATGTACCGAATGTCTACCGCTGGTGCTCTGAAGACAAGCATGATGCAAACGGGTGTACATTGTGCTGGGAGGGTAGACCTATGGTAGGAGAGCTAGAGAGCCTTCCTCAGGAGAGTTTGCTCTCAATGGGTCTGTGGCCATCGCTATATGATGACACAGGGGGGTTGTACACCTCGCCTTCTGGGGAGTATCCATCTTTCCCGGGGTTGTTGGGATCTATGTAGCTTGTTTATGTGAAGGCATGATCTGCATACTAAGAAGATAGACCAACATAAGGAACTGAAGGCCTGGGTTTGGGGTTGAGATTCATGGCCTCATGTGCCCGTCCACTCTTTATTCTTACGACGACTCCTCTTTCATGCGTGAAATAAATAATCTTTACACAAGGTAGTAGCAATTGCGGTTAATAGTATAATAGACTTATTGCAGCCTATGACAGAGAGTTGCCTACTTGTGTCAAGGGACGCCTTTGCAACTCGCGTTACTTTTCTTCTCAGAGCGTAACATCGATTGCAAGTGAGGTCACTATTCAGTCAAAACACGCCAAACAAATTCTTTCTTCTACATCGATCCACAACTTCTTCATCCTCCACCAAGCACCAGCAGAATCCTGAAAGCCTCCTCCAACTCACACCTCCCACCTCCATCCGTTATCCCACCCCACATCCTTGTCCATCCTCCAAGATGGCCTTCATCGGCACCGCCGCCGAAATCCGTGACGAGCTCCTCAAGGACGACGAGCCCAAACGCGTGATCATCCGCGTCAACACCAAGCGCCTGGAATCCCACGACTACCGCGGCTCCGCCTGCGCCCTCGTGGCCGAGATCTTCCCGGACTGGGCGACCAACGAGCGCATCCGCTTCCTGCACATCGAGATCCGCATCGGGCGCGCCTTCCTGGCCATCGACCTCAACAACGGCACCTACCGCCCCGTGGAGCTGGACCTGGAGCCGATCCCCGTCTACATCCTCTCGATCTTCCGCCGCGGCTGGGCGCTGGTGCGCTGGCGCCAGCTCGACCAGCACATCGCCGACCACCTGGCCCGCATCTGCATGCTCAACTACGACAACCCCGTGCGCCCCTATCTGGCGAACTACGATCTGCGGGCGTTGTGTCGGAGGCGCTCGGTGTTCTCTTAGACTTGTGAATGGGGTAGTGGATGGGAGAGTGTGCGTGCAGTGCACAGTGCACGGTAGAAAATATGCTGTGCTGTGTTTCTCTGGATCTACATATTGGTGTCGCAAACGACACATCTACATTCACGTTTCTGGGAATTTGAAACAACATTAAGTAAGTTCTTTCTTCCTACTTGTACAATAATGTCTGTTCTTTCAGCTAATCAATATACAAAGAAATGGCTCTAGGATCAGCGCTTTGGGTTTCACGCACAAAAAACATTCGAACCTGCCGGCTTGACTCTGGTTTCGCAGGGATTATCCTGCTGTGGATATTAGACGCATTTTTCGGTTAAGCACAAAACATACGGGTCATCTAGCAGATGGATATGCGTTCCCGGGGGTCTAATATCTTCAATCAGCAGGCTTACACTTGGAAACCTTCCTCGGGATTTTGTGGTAAGCTTGCTTGCTAGATAACTTTGAATCTATTGCGGTTTTATGTAGATTCTGCTGTACTTCTTGTAATGGTGATGCTGTGTGAACTGGTTATTATTTGCTATAAGCTGCAATTCCTAAAAAGTCAGTTGGCTTTCTATGGCGTTCTAAGAAGACTTTAGAGCTGGGATGCTCTATTCCACTGTGTGTACGGAAGTTGTTGGTGTGGAGCGGAAACAGGTGTAGAGATGGTAAATTCACTGGGGTGCATATAGAGCAGAGAAGAAGACTTACAACTAACAATTTATCTTTCTCGCTGGCCTTAAACGAGGAAAACGTAAGGAAATATATCCTACTGTGTAATATATAGGCTCATGGGTCTGTTGTTATAAGACTGAGATAGTAACCAGAGCTGCCAGACTACTTCTAGACTGGAGCCCTGCGTTTATTCTTCACTGGAGTATGCTTTAGCAAATCAAGTTTCCAGATCCTTCTAATGACTCAATCTTGTAGAAAAAGTTGGCGACTTCACTGCTGTGCTACAGATCCACTGGGCGCGCCTTAACAACAGGCCTGTGGCGCGCCTTATCGATAACGAAGATGAGTTCCGCCATAGACCAACTAACCCAATCGGGCAGTGTAGGCGATTCAGCCAATCACCTCTTCCAACAGCATCCCAACCATCCGAAGCATGACTGCCCACGGAGCCTGGACATCGACCGTAGAAAACTTATATAAAGCACCATCTTCACACATCTCGGCTTTCCAATTATCAACTGTCTCATAACTCTTTCTTATTCGATCAAAACAGATCCCCAAGCCCAGCTACCATGGTGAAACTCGCAGAGTTCAATGTCGAACGTGTATGACTCTTCTTTCGCCCTCGGGCCGTCGGATGCCATACTAACGATAGCAACACATGGTCAACAGTGGATGGACCTCTACGAGAACGATGCCAGGCACAACCTCGCAGAGACATGCTGCGCCTCCATCTCGTTGAACGACATCCTCCAATTTTCCGGCGCATCGTCGTCGGACGACCCACCACTCATCGATTTCTCCCGCAAGCAGACGTACGGTGCCATCCGTGGATCTGCCGGGCTGCGAGCCAATATTGCGAAGCTCTATCAGGGCTCCAGCGTCGCCTTGAAAGGTAACGAGCAGCAGCAGCAGCAGAGCGCATCTCCTACAGGCATCACCGCAGAGCAGGTGCTTGTAACCACCGGCGCCATCCATGCCAATTTCCTGGCCCTGTACACACAGGTTGGGCCGGGTGACCATGTAATCTGCCACTACCCGACGTACCAGCAGTTGTACTCGGTGCCTGAGTCGCTCGGCGCCGAGGTGAGCCTGTGGCGCTCTTCGGCCGAGAATGGGTGGGCTCTGGATTTGCAGGAGCTGCGGGGGTTGATCCGTCCCAACACGAAGGTTATTATCCTCAAGTGAGTTCCCCCTCTCTCCATGTAACAGAAGAGGAAGGTGTGTTGTTGACATTGTAACGAAGTAACCCCCAAAATCCCACGGGCGCGGTCCTCCACCGCGAATTCCTGCGCAGTGTCGTCGAGATCGCCCGGGAACATAACCTTATCGTCCATTGTGATGAGGTCTATCGCCCGCTATTCCACTCCCTGCCTCAGGGAGAGACCTCTCCGCCATCGATCTTGGAATTCGACTATGAGAATCTTGTCTCCACGGGGTCGATGAGTAAGGCTTTCAGTCTGGCAGGTTTGCGGATCGGGTGGATTGCGTCCCGGAATCAAAATCTCATCGAGGCATGTGCCTCGAGTCGTGATTATACCCTTATCTCTGTGAGTCAGGTTGATGACGAGATTGCGACGCGCGCGTTGAGTATTCCGTGTGTAGAAAATCTCTTGTCCAGGAATATGGAGCTTGCGAGAACGAACTTGGATATCCTTGAGACGTTTCTAAAGGAGTTCAGTTGGGCGGTACAATGGGTGAGGCCGCAGGCGGGCACGACGGCGTTTGTCAAGTTTGTGGATCGGCAGGGAAGGCCGGTTGACGACGTGGTGCTTTGTGAGCGACTGATGGAGACAACAGGCGTTATGTTAGTGCCTGGGGGTAGATGCTTTGGCGAGAGTGTCGATTTCAAGGGCTATGTGCGCGTCGGCTATGTGCCTGAACGGGAGGTGTTGGAGCGTGGGTTGTCGGCTTGGAGAGTGTTTATGCGGAAGGAGTATGAGCAATTGCCAGTTGTTTGAGGTTCTGGTCTGGGAATTGGATGTGATATAGCAAGATCGTGTTCCGGATAGTAGCGAGATAGACCATTGAACATAGACGAAAATGGATTGAGATTTTACTAGGTGTCGATTTGATACGGGTCTTTTGGCTGAGCGTGATTGGTGTAGTTCTAGATAAATGGCGAGATCGTACACGTGCTGTATGTAATAGCAAGCATTGCTTGTATTGCATGTGCGTGAGCGGATGAAGGCCTTGCTGTGCAATGTAATCAATGTGATACCTTTCGGTCATGAGGCACGAGGAAAGCGATATTCAGTACTCAAAATATCAACATGCCTCTCGTTCCGGACAAGTAGTCCACTTAGAACAGAACCAACTCCAGCCCAAGCTGTGCGAAAAACGCGTCCCATTGCAAAGTCGTCCTCGATGCCCAGAAAAGGTTCAACAAGTCTCGAGCTCTCGTGAAATTCCCCATTCCAAGACTCTGCATGTTGGCCATTCTTCCCTGAATGATGCAGCGCTCGCTAGGCATATCTGTCTCACAACCAGCACTGAAGACAGGCCAGAGAATGATGATATTCGCCGCCGAGAATGGGCGGATGTCTTGGACGGCACAAATGATACCTGCGACGTCGGCTCTGACTTGCGGGTGGCTGATCGGCAACTTTTGAACACGACGGTGTAGGTGCAGTAGAGCGGTGTGAACAAAGGCGCGATGGGTATGTTGTAACTCCAAAGCAAGTTCTCCTTTGCTTTTCATGGTTGTGTCGGATACAGTAGTGTCAAGTAGCATGAAGAGTTCGTTCTCGAGGAGCTGGCTTTGCTGCAAGATCATCGCATCTTGTAGCATATCGTCTGACGTACTCGCAGTCATACGTTGTTGATGGATGAGGTGGGATAATTGAGTCAAACACGGGACTAATTCCAGCGAATAACCGCAGACATCATCGATGTATCCGGAACTCTGACCAAGAAGCTCGTTCAAAGGCTCCTTTGCGGCCTCGGAGGTAATTCCTATATGGCTCTGCCCCGACAGGCTCGCTATCAGATTCAGCGTCGTGAACCATTTGACTAGCGAATGGATATACGAATCCTGTACCCAGCGAGATTTTTCCTGCGCCAAGAAAGCATTCAGCAGCTGCCTGACTCCGCCGAGATGTGTCCTCCAGACGTGCATGTTACCGTTACAGACGTCATTTGTGCACAATGCCATTGCTGTCGCGACTGTCTCAGTAGGTAATCTCTGGCTTGACTCGCTGATCGTCGACCGCAGGCTGGAGATGGCAAGGTTGGTGAATCTCAGACACGCTATCTTGGACGACGGGCTTGTATCCTGCACCAGCCGGCTGTGATGGCTGCAGGCTGCGGCTAGTAGCGCATACAAAAGATGAGGTGTCTGCATCGAAGCACTGATCATTCGCTTTAGAAACAGATCGGGCGCTGCAGGGAACAGCCTGGGTGCTGTCTCCGTGGCGAAGATGTGCATGAAGAATCTGGATTGCTCGGATGACAGGGTCGACGAGAGATGAAGGGATGGTTGATTGGCCAATGCCTCTAGGCTCTGGGTAACATCCAGTTGGTCCTGTCTATCAATTGCAACTCCTGTGCGAGATGCACTGAGCTGCTGTTTCGCCGGGCGAGGTTTGACTGCCTGGCCAACGAGACTTAGATTGTATACGCACCCCTTGGGATAACGCTGACATCGTGTGCATACAGGCTTCTGCAAGTCGCACTGTAGGCAATCGTTAGTCAGGGTTTTCCAGGCTTTAATTGATTAGGATGAGACTACTTTGACTTTCTTCCTTCTGCACTCAGTGCAACCGTCTCGTCGCCGCTGAGAGGCTTGCATGCTGTCATCGTGCGATAAGAGGCATGTGTAGCAAAATATACAGCCACCAGACTATGTTTGAAGTCACGAGACGGTTGGACTTTTGGATAAAAGGCTAGCAAAAAGCCTTAAATCGATATACTTCGTCTTCCATGTCCGGGAAACGAAAGAAGGAGCAATGGATGACCAAGCACGCTAGATGGAAAGAAAGATTCAGGCACTAAACCATTTATGGACATTTATCCGACCCAGCCAACCGCCGTCCCATGGACCGTCCTTTACATGGTTCTTAGTAACTTCAACTTGGAATCTCAGTCCATGCCAATCTGCTTGATCAAATCGTGTCTAAGGGATACAATGAGGATTATTCATTCTCTAAAGAAAAGGGCCGTACAGGCTGTGATGCTATCTAAAGACGATAATGACTTCGAGTCATTTTCCAATACGCCGTTGCTCCCAGATCCAAACAAGCGATCAAGTAGATATACAAACCCTGTAACAAATATCAAACCCAGATATCATCAATCACCATGCACCAGCATCAAAATCGAATCGAGCCAGCTCTTTTTGCGAGTCTTCGACATCCTTCTTCGCCTTCATACGCATATAGAAAATAGGACAGTCGCGAGACGAGCAGATGACCTCACAGTGCAAACTGCCCTGGCACCGCTGACATTGCGTCCACAGACGCCCGAAGCGGACCTCCAGGTCCGAAACCTTGTTCAAAGATCTGGTGTAGAGTTCACCCAGGCGAGGACGGCAGTACTCACACACCGCACCAGCCATTTCTTCTTTCCCTGACAGGGGTTTCTTGCAGCCCAAGCAGGTTTGGGTCTTCTTCGCAAACTTCATCAACCCTCCCATAGTCGGTGCCGCGACAGAGATGGATCGGGTGTGTTCGCCAGTCAGAAGCTGACTGGCCTTCTTCTCTCCAAGAATGGGCTCGAAAATACGGCCGAGGGGATTGGCGAGCTGGTTGTCAAGGTAGTACTTGGTGTCGATGGGGATATTGTTCTCCAAGACATAGATGGGGTCTTCAGATCGCTCGTAGTTCTTCGAGCCACCAGCACCCTTCACAATGACGTATGCGACACGATCTCCAAGTGTAGGTGCAGAACCTGCATCACGCTTCCTCATGCGCTCCGCAAGCTCCACGTGTGCCTGCTTTGCTGTATATGCATCCTTAGAAAGGGCTTTCGTAATCACCAATTTAGACATATCGATTTTGTTCTGCAGAAGATCCGAGATAGTGTCCTTGACATAGCTGCGGGCAAATTAGCAAGATGATTGTAACAGGGGAAATCGAATTCTTACTCTTGAGCGCCATCAATGTCTCTGTCAATGAGGATTTTATGCAACACTGTCTCGATGACGTTTTGTACCAACAAGCAATTGTCACGACGGACAGTCTCAATACCCTTGGTATCCATCTTGTCGTACTTCTTGGGATTCGTCCAATACAGACCGGCATACCGCTTCTTGTTGATAAGAAGGTAAGGGAAATAGACCTTTTCGAATTCAAGCTTGATGGGTTTCAAGAACTTCGAAGAGACATACTCAGACGCCTCTTGTCCAAGCTTCATTGCTTCTTCCAGAGAATCCACACCGAATTTGACCATAACAGAGTCAGTGTCTCCGTAAATGACCTTGGCATCATGTGAATAACCATTTGCAATGGTGTATCTGGCTTCGACTTCCTGCTTCGTTTTCTCGATCATCTGACGTCCATAACTAGTCGTGCTACTGGCGATAGCCAAGCATGGCAATTTTCCGACAGTTGCACCAGTAAGACCGTAAACACTGTTCGCACTGATCTTCAGAGCAAGCTGTCTTCCATTCAACACTGCCTTCTTGAACGGATCAGTCTCTACCGCAAGTTCCTTCTTGGCCCGCTTTCTAGCTGTCAATAACTCCTCGAGAATTTGCGATAGAAGACCTTTGCGAACGTTGGCTGTAGCGAACATATCTCCATTTGGTGTCACAATATAGTCTTCGTCCTTTTTGAGTTTGAGCCGCTCGACACTGCTCTTGTTCAGTAGTGTGGTGTAGCAAAGGTTGTGCGCTTGGATAATAGAAGGATATAGCGATGCGAAATCGAGAGTAGCGATTGGTACACCATAGTAGCCTCTGACAGGCTCAATGACAGTCGCACCCTCATAATCCTGCTCATCTGTGGATTTCATATTGGGGATGACAAGCTGTTGCTCCAGGGCCTTGCGGAAGAGCTGACTGATGAACTTGACCTGTTGACCTCGTGACAACAAAAAGTTGAAAGGAACACCCGTGACTCTTGCCATTTCAGTATAGTTGACCAAACACATTAGCTTGTCCATCAGTCTCTGGGGCAAATAGGCATCCTTCAAACAGTAAACCGCTAAGCGTCGCCTGGAATCTGGCGTGCCGTTATATAGCTCGGTGATCATCGTGTGATGCACATCTTCCTTTTGTTCTCCCAGGAACTCGTAGGAAACGGAGTTAAGTGTATAACTTCGCAGATGATGATCTCTCTGTACCAGCTGGAGAAGATCTAATTGGATTCTGCCATTGGTGTTTGTCGATTTCGTGTCACGGTTACCCATTTGTTTGCTGGAAAAGTTTGTTTCCTTGGCTTGAGACATCAACCCATTGAGTCGAGTCCAATAAGGGAAACCAGTACACTTCAGATGTTTGGCACGGTCCAGAAGATATGGAAAGTCGAAGTTGGCTATGTTATATCCAATAATGACGTCTGGATCTACTTTCTCCACAAAGTCGCGCCAGGCCATGAGCATCTTGGACTCATCCTGGAACTCCAAAACCTGAGTGTTGACGATAAGACTGCATGTATCCAAGACGAAGACATTGCGAATGAAAGGCTTCGACTCTCCGTAACGAGTAACAACATTCGCAATCTGGATAACGGGGTCCTGATTCGGTTCCGGGAAGATCCCCTTACGACCAGCGCACTCAATATCGAAAGAAAGAATGCGAAGGGGTGCCATCTTAGCCCACTCGCCGGTGGGATGATGCGAGATCAGATCGCGATAATCTATACTCGCTTCAATCTGACAGTTCGACATCTTCTCACGAGGACCGAACAGCCGGTACTTTCCGGCCTTTGCCTCAACCCATGACATGCCAGAGATGTCCACATCAATCATAAATCGGAGGAGGTATTGGATGTTGTCGAATGTGAGGATACCACCATCTGAGTTATTCCAGAGTCCCTTGTAGTTGAGACTCTGCGCACCTCCGCTCTCCAAGGCTCCGCGCAATCTGCTGATGTGCTTGGGTTCCGTGACAGTGATCTTGAGATAGTAGCTTTTCTGATTGCCTTGGAAGCCATAAATGTTTTCCCTCATCGTTATTTGTACCGACTGAATTGTGGGCTGAAACTGTCCGATCCGGCTTTCGAGGAACGCTCGGTAGGGCTCGCAATCATCTTTCGTGAAGTTGACAGGTGCCGCGATATATAGATAATGTTGGAAACCAGTGACATGGAGCAGAACGGATTGACCGGCCTAGTAAAGATATAAGCAAACATCAGAGAGAAGGACAACTGCGCGACCATACCTCTGTGACACCAAAAAGGCGAACCGCGGTCTTCCCTCCGTGGATTGCACCCTCCTCCGCATCGATCTGTTGGAAACAGATACTATCCTTCGAAGCATCAAACTCACCGAGCGGCGGTCGCTCCCACTGCTGATCCTTTTCTGAATTGTTTTGCTTCAACCCATTCATGTCCTGGGTCAACTTCTCGAGAACTTCCTCCTCGAACTGGCTCTTTTGTGGCTGACTAGAGCCGGGAACTTTTCGCTGGGCCTGTGTGCCCTGACTGCTTCTGAAAGATGGTCCATTTTCAAGCTTGCGTTTCTTCAGCGCAGTTGGTGACTTTAGACCGCTGCTGCGAGGGTTGTTTGTTGCCTCGCCCAGAACCCGCTTCTGGGGCATGGTGACGGCTTCAGGCATTGTGACTGCTCATATATCACGAGAGAAGAATGCAGATGTCCTTGACCGAAGCGCAGAGTGGAATTGAAATGCTTGTTGGTCGGGAGGTTTGGGGCGGCAATGCTGGTGTCGCGGGAAACCAACTGCGCTCCAATTAATGAAAGTTCGTGTCCCGTTCGCGCCGTGACGTGACACCCGCTAGTTACGCGTTGAGTGGGAATATCACGTGATGATATGGCTGGGGGAATGAAGATCGACTCCGCATTATCTCCGGCTTCGTTGCCCCCATGGCTACATGTCGAACTGTGGGGTGTCATAATCTGCCTTTCTGTGATGTTACAAACCTGAGGCCCTCCCAGGAATCACTCAGTAGCGATCATATTGCTTGTACGGAGTAGCTTCAATAAATAGCAGGTTCGGCTGTAGGAACGGATTCATTTTGGTTATATGGAATGGCACAAGCGCCTTTTGTGCTTCTAGACTGCAATTCGTCTTTGGCCACCTTCTTGTGGAGGTCGCTAAGAAGGCTTTTATTGAAGGACATCTGCATACACGGTTTCACCAAGACCAGTACGACTCAATCGGCGCCTTGTTCTCCTAGTACACCACTGCTGGCTGCCTTCCCAACAATCTATTCTTCCCATACCGTCACTGTTATCCTTGCGGCTGATATACGCTCATCTCGAGTCCATTGTTGAACGGGAGTGTAAGATTCCTAAAACCACTTCCAGGAGCACGCATGTAGTCAAGGAGTTCTTTGCAATGTTCTGCAGCACTAATCGTGTTGTCCGTAATGATGACAGCACCCGGTCTCAGTGCCGGCTGGACCAATTTCAAGACTGGAAGCAGCATCGGGCCCCAGACTGTCACTATCAGCACAAACCTAGACTGTTTCAGGGTCTCATATCACTCACTATCCAACAGTAGCATGTCTACCGTTCCCAAGTCGTGTTTCAAAGTCTCCCTGATATCACCCTCTCGCAGCTCGATGATTTCGCTGACAGAGCTACCGCACGCATTCCAATGCTCTCGAGCCTTCTTGGCTTTCTCGGGCTCATGCTCCGTTGCGATGACTCTTCCTGGACCACCCGTAACTTCGACATTGGATGCAACGGCCAGGGCGAGATAGATGGTGCTCACCCCGTAGGATGTGCCAGCCTCGACTATAGTCTTAGCGCCGGTTGCAAGGCCCATTTGGTAGAGAAAGTAGGCTTTATCTTGTTCGATGGCAACGAACTTGTCTCGCATTTTTTGATCGACACTTTCGGGTTCGAAGTCATCCCAAGTCATGTGGGCTTCCTGTGCGGCGGAATTATTGTGTAGTCTGGAAAGCAGCGACAATATGTGTGGGGAGACATGTTTAAGTGGGTGATTGCTCGCTTGGGAAGCCATGATTAGCATTCAAGTAACAAGGTTCATAGTGGTCATCGAAGCATTGGGGGTGTTCAAGGCCATATTTATACCTCTTTCTCAGACTTGTAGCTTTTCTTGCATGATCCAATAGCTCATGGCTGCCCTCTATCCTCCTGCGCAACTACATCCGCAACAACAAAGTTGTGAGTCATATGGCTGGCAACAGCCAATTGTTCCCAGTAACTGAGTCCGTGCGATATGCAAGCCGCTTCGACGGAAAAGGCACATCCGATGTGAGCTTACTCGAAAAGTAAGGTACTATACAGTGGGGGAAATGGCGAGACGGCGCCCTGCCAGCTTTCGCCCGCTCAAGCGGAGCACTTCTCCCTAGACCTTCGCAAAGCCAATTTGGCTCCTCTGAGCGACATCGTGTCACTACCAAAACAGGCTAGAGCTGGCGCAGTGAGAATGCAGCGGAGCAATGGATGACAGCATATAATTTGACTATTGGACGCCCTTTGAAAGCCATTGCGCGGTTTGTGGGCGGGTTGCAGCAGAGTCTGGAGTGGCCCAATTTAACCTTCGCGGCTTGACACCATGGGAACATCACCTGGCTCCCCACGCGCATAACAGGTTTGTATGCACCTATAACTCTATGAAAGAACATATCTTGATTTATTCCGTGTCTTATTAGGTACACCGACCCACATACCAGGCTCTGTAGAATTCCAATGTTCGAAATGCAAGCAGAGCAAGCTGCGCTTCACAACAGATTACTATCCATCATTCTATCCATGGTCTGACAAGCCCATCCCAACCAGTTTGACAAGACTTTTCTTTGACTTCAGGGAATGAATTCCGCCCACGTGCTGGGTTAGTCACTGTGAGGAGATCAGCGAGTGAGGAGCGAGAGATAAGCATGGCATTTGCACTGATATGCAACTCTTATAAGTCTTGTGTTCCCTCACATCCATTCCCCTCTTTTCGAGACCCGTCAACAGCACACCATCAGTGCATCCAGATTGAATCCAACGACATCCAGGCACTTGACGATCATATAGTCATTATCTTCGAATCCACCATAATGGCCACCATGGATAAAATATTCGCCGGCTACTCCGCCCGCAAAGCCGCCCTCGAGGCCATTACCAGCAACCCTTTTACTCAAGGCATCGCCTGGATCGAAGGCAATCTCATTCCGCTACATGAAGCTCACATTCCCTTGCTCGACGAAGGCTTCCTCCACGGCGACTTGACCTACGACGTCCCCGCCGTCTGGGACGGGCGCTTCTTCCGCCTGGACGACCATCTTTCGCGGTTAGAGCTCAGCTGTGCGAAACTACGCATGAGGCTGCCTATTCCACGAGACGAGATCAAGCGCATTCTTGTCGATATGGTGATCCGCAGCGACCTTCGCGACGCATACGTCGAGCTTATTGTCACGCGCGGTCTGCAAGGCATCAGGGGTAGCAAAGACCCCCTCAGCCTCACAAATAATCTGTATCTATTCATCAAGCCGTATGTCTGGGTGATGGAGCCCAAGGTGCAGCGCACGGGCGGGCATGCGGTTGTCGCACGCACAGTCCGACGTGTCCCACCTGGAGCAATTGATCCGACAGTCAAGAATCTGCAATGGGGGGATTTGGTTCGTGGGGCGCTGGAGGCGGCGGATCGAGGGGCGACGTATCCGTTCTTGACGGACGGGGATGCGCATCTTACTGAGGGATCAGGGTATAATATCGTTCTGGTTAAGGATGGGGTGATCTATACTCCTGATCGAGGGGTGTTGCATGGGGTCACGCGTAAGAGTGTTATGGAGATAGCGCGAGGAATGGGAGTTCCGGTTCGCTTGGAGCCTACACCAGTCGATCTGGCTTATCAGGCTGATGAGATCTTCATGTGCACGACTGCTGGAGGAATTATGCCCATCACAACCTTGGACGGTCGGAGGGTCGGTGATGGGAAGGTTGGGCCGCTGACAAGAATGATATGGTATAAGTATTGGGACATGCATTATGACCCAGCTTATAGCTTCGCTATTCAGTACAAAGGTTCCTCTAACAACCGTGCGAAGCTCTGAACACGTACGGATTTTGCGATTGGGAGAAAGTATCAGCGTTGGTGATATGCCCTGAAGTCATTATCATACATCGAAAATTCGAATGCATGGCTCATTCCGATCTTGCAACGGTCTTATAAATATGGTTGTACCCATCCAAAGACTCCTGTGTCAACTCCTTCATCTCCCGTCCCTGAAATCTGTTGGGATCCAAAGCTTCCTTCAAGGTATCATCAACAGCCTCTCCCTTCAACAGCTGAGTCAAGAATTTGGCCGACCCAGCTGCATGAGTCACCCAAACAGCTGCAGCCATGTACAGCCCAGCCACCTCAGCAACAGCTCCCACCAGTGGCATATTGTCTGGCGTCATCGAGAAGATACCGTTGAACTTCTCCCTAATCTCCAGATTTGTCGACTCAGGGATGGACTTCCTAGCGGTATCCAAGGTTGCGCTAAAATCTTCAATCCAGTCTCCGATGGCCGTCTCGGCCGGCTGCTGCGCATGTGGCGGGTGGTCGTAGGAGCCTAGCCCATAAAAGGTACCGTGATCACGGGCATAAACGTGGTGTTCAGGCCATCTGACCCAAGGGGCTTTGTGTTCGCTTAACTCATGGTATCTGCCGTACATATAGGGATGCGCGACAGGGACAATAGGAATGGGAGTTTGGAAGCTGCAGAGCTCGGGGGCCCAGATGCCAGTCGCAATGATGACCGTCTTTGCCTGGACAAATCCAGCTGTAGTCATCACACCCTCCACCTGGCCGTTGGCTTGTTGAACCTTCGTGGCATCCGCTTGAAGGAGTTGCACACCCCTCGCCCGTGCCTCATCTTGGAAGAAGGTGGTGATCCTGATGGCGTTGGCAGCACCATCGCCGGCGAAGTGCAACGCGGCGGTGTACTCTCCCTTGATCAAGGCAGGAGCCATTTTGGTTGCTTGTTCGGACGAGATGAGCTCAGCTTGGAGACCAGCTCTTTTGGCGGAGTCATGTCGCTGTTTCAGACGCTCCGCTCCTGCAGGGCTAGTCGCCAGCTCGAGGCCCCCAACCACGTCGAATCCACCAGGGATCTTTCTGTACTCATGGACCGTATCCTGAGCCAGACGGGTCAGGACCTCCGATTCGTTGTACTTGCCAACAAATCCAGGTGCATGGCCAGTGGAACCCTTCAAGGGTGCAAAAGAACGATCAATCAACACAATCTTTTTGCCCACGTCTCCGGAGGAAGATAGGAAGTATCCCAGGGCCGAACCCATGATACCAGCGCCGATAACGGCGATGTCTGCCGTGTGTGAGGCTTGCATCTTGGTCAAAATTTGAGTTGTGCTGCGTGTCCAGAGATCATCCCTAAGGGCAGCGGCTTGTAGCCTATATATGATCCAGCAAGGCCAAGCCAGCCAAGCTCGCCGCGCGTGTGTCTCGGCGCATCTGTCCTAGATCAGTCGGTTTCGTATAGTTGTCTACCCCCACTGTGCTATAGTGACCAGTGCTAGCAGGCTTCTTGCCCAATCCACCCCCACATTTATCCGTCTTCAGAGCCGCTTTGCACCGGTGAGGTGTGGTACGATACCGATTTCGGTCAATACTCGGAGTTCCAAAGCACTAGCCTATACTCCAGCTACTTTTGAAAGGCGTGGTGTGAAACTTGGAAGGGTTGTTGTTGCGGCCGAGGTCGGCCAGGGATGATGAGTGGCAATGGAGAGCCGTGATTGCCTGAGGCAGAGAACGCGGGATGCTGGTGCCCCTCCAAGGAGTGAGTGACTCAATGCTATTGACAATTCTCTCTCTCTCTGTCTCTCTCTCTCGCTCCCTCGCCCTCGAACCCCACCCCACTTCGCGCCAACCCAACCTGGCTGGATCCTGCATACAATTGCATTTCCGCTTCTATCGTCATACAAACTTTGTGACCATCGTGTTCATATCATTCTGTGTCACTCTCAGCAGTTCATCTCCTTGTGTATCGTGTATTGCACACTTGGGGGTTAAATGCAACCTCCTCGGTTGGCGCTTTTCTCAATGGCATCTTTCTTTGGAATCTGATGGAACCTTTCATGATTTCACGAAAGGGCAGAGCGGAGCCATTCCTCTAATTGAACATAGGCGGTATTCTCCAATTGCGTTCAAAGCCATATCGTGGGATTTTTCGCAGCTGCGCTCGGCTTAAAGAAATCTGTATAATTAATTTGCTCTCTCTCAGAGCCTATATAAAATCCAGTTTTGCTACTGAGTGAGGAATCTGCTTCTCCGCTTCTCATAGCATTCTTGCTAACCGGACACAGGATATTCACGGCAGTCGTTTTGTTTATACTTGTTAAACTTATCGTTCAGTCAATTGGTCACTGGTTGGCCAACTATACCCATTCCACCTTGATTCGGCGTGGCATCGGAGCGGCTATTTCCCGTCTTTTGTTGAATTTCTGTCATCATGTCGATGTTTAGAAAACCCTCGGAAATCTCATCGTCTTCTAGTTCAGATGAGGAGGTCCAAGAGCTTCATATCTCGGGCCCTCGTCCTGAGGTCCGCTCTAAGCAGCGACATCAGCCGAAGAAGAAGGGCGTTTTGTCGCCTACGTCAGTAGGAGACAGCACTGATGTTGATGGTCATGGAAAGATGATGACCGCTGCTCTTCTCGAGTTCTATTGTCTCACTCGAGCCGCGGATTTACTTAACGCGCAGCCAGGCTCCCACGGGCAGTACACGCGGGATTCTCCCGAGGTTATAGCTCTCGGGCATGATATGTACACTCATCAGTCGGAAGTCCTCTCCCAGCATGGAATTGTGAACGAAGGTGCAGAGAAGGAAGCCTTAAGGCCCACAAGACAGCTCTATCGAGATACGCTGGATTTGATTGCTAGCCGTTCCTTTAACCGCCTCGACTTGCACGATCGTCAACCTAGATCAGCCTCTGTTGGGGCCCGGGCCCCTTTGCCGAAGACCTCTAGTGAATTGACACTCCATAAAGGTGGTTCGGACTACACGCAACTCAGACAAAAGGCCAACTCTCTTGGTTCAATGCAGAAGCCTAACATTGACCACCTATTCAGCCCGCATCTGGCTCCTTTTCTGGGTACGGAATCCCGCTCGTCTCTTTACGACGATCTTACTAACTCGTGTTGTGAAGAGATATCGCGCTACGCGTTACAGTTCACTGAGATCAGTGTTCTAGGTCGGGGCGCCTTCGGGGAGGTCTACCACGTGAAAAACCATGTCGATGAACACGACTATGCGATCAAGAAGATACCCATCAGTCGGCGACGACTCGCGCAACTAGAAGGCGGAAACAAGCACCATTTGGGAGAAATCCTGAAAGAGATCCGGACACTTGCCAAGCTCGACCATGCCAATATCGTCCGGTATTATGGCGCTTGGGCAGAAAAGGTAAAACCCCTTGAATACCTTGGTCTTCGCAAACTCGACCTTTCCCTGTTCAATGCGTCGACTGATACTGACTCGGATTCCACGCAACAGAACCTGTCACACCATTCTATGTCGCCGCAGATGTCGACGGCGGAGGGCCAGAACAAAAAACTGGCGATCGTCTTTGAGGAGTCTGAAACTTCGGCTTCCGGCCAACCGCCGCTTACTTCTACATCGAAGTTCACCTCTAGAGAAAGCACGGACGACGAAGACGACGACATCTCGCCTGGCCCCTCGATCTCCAACAATATCTCTCAGGACCAGCCTAGCTCGCTTCGCAGCGCTGATGAAGATGTCTTCACAGACGGCCTCAGTCACAACCCTTCGAGCATGCAACTTCAACGCACCCGTGGCAGGGGCCTTGAGATTCCTGTGGTGATCTTGCATATCCAGATGTCGATGCATCCGATATCTCTCCACGCATATCTTAACCCGCGACCCAGCACACATGCAGATGACTCGGGGAAGCCACGGCGTCGCCACTGCTTTCACTTGGTTCCCTCCTTGCAACTGATGGTGGACATTCTTTCCGGTGTGCTTTACCTGCATTCAAAGGACATCATCCACCGCGACCTCAAACCGGCCAACATCTTCCTCTCTTGTCCGGAGAAACACCACACCCACACTGGTTGTCATCCCTGTCAATCCGACGGCGGGCCAGGACTTCATTACTGCCAGCCCCGCATCGGCGACTTCGGCCTCGTGGCTGACATCTCGCATCTGAACGATCCTTCATCTGACGGCTCGCCTCAGTCCTCAGAGCACGGCTCGAAAATTCACCACATCGTTGGTACAGAATTCTATCGTCCACCTCTCGACTCGAGCGGGATGATCTCCAGCGGGTATGTTCACCAATACGCCCAGGAGGTAGGGATGGAGCAGCCCATGCGATATGTCTGCGACTGGTCGCTTGACGTTTATTCCTTGGGTATCATTCTTTTCGAGCTGCTCTATCCTCTCAACACGAAGATGGAGCGCCATCTCGTGCTGGATGATCTGACCAGGGGCCCGTACAAGAAGCCGCCGACCGCATCCATCAACGGAGCATGCCTGCCCAGAGACTTCATGGACAAGGTTCACATGGGCGATGTGAAGTTGAAAAATGGAAAAACGGTGGCTGAAGCCTTGGCGAGCTGCATTGGAGGTATGCTGGATCCCAACCCTCGGCAACGCTGGCGGTGTGAGGTCATCCAGAAGTGCCTGCGAGAGATCCTTGCCACTGTGCACCCGGAGTCGTATTGATGTGGTATCTCTTATGCTGCAATCGATTCGACGCATACGCACAGGTCCATCGATCGGTTTAGAGTAAGTATACCCTGCATTTAGCGCATAGCGTTGAACATTCTCCTTAAATAGCATCTACTATTAACTATTCTACTATAATCTCTGTCATATAACCACATACCAACTTCTTCGAATATATACACCCAATGACAGCAAAACCTCAGATTTCTATATTCTGTTCCTATCGAACATCTAACCATAGTTACACGCACATGTAAAACAAATATGCTCACCAAACAAGACAAATATAGCATGAATTGAATAATCAGCTGTCCAACCCAGCGTTATCGCTTCTCAAGCTCCGCCCGAAGCGCATCAACCCACGCCAACTTCCCTTCCGCGAAGATCTCCCCGGCGGGGGGCATACGCGCGCCGTTGTCGAGCAAGATGGTTCGGATGATGATCCGGTCTCCCATGACGGCCTGATGATGGTAGATGTGGGAGGTGCAATTGGGGCAGAAGTAGCAGTGGACGGGGTTTCCGGAGGCTCCGGTGTAGGTATACGTGCTGGGTTTTCCGGAGAGAATTTGCAGTTGATTCTGTTGTCGCCATCATCACCGTCGTCCTAGAGATTAGCTTTGTCTTCACTTGCGCCGTTGTATATAGTAGTATGCTTTTGCACGCGCGTGTGCGCTGTGGGGTGATAGGTAACGGAAACACACCTTGTGGATGATCTGATTCATGGAATAAGGCCCACCCCCGAGTTTACGACACGTCTCGCAGTGGCAGAGGATGTGTTCCGGCTCGGTTATCTCGGCCGTCCAGGAGCAGTCACCGCAATGGCAGCTCCCGTGGAACGTGCCGGCTCCGACGGTGGGCTTCTTCGCTGGGGGCCCGAAGAGGACGCCGTCTCGGATGTCTTTGCATTTGGCCAGTTTAGATACATTGGCGAAATTGATGGGGGTTGGTTGCCGGGCTTACCGATAACGACTGAATCTTCTCTGCAGACATTCGTCAGTCACACCATATCCAAAGCATGTCGACATGCCCAAAACATACATCAAAGGCGCCGCCTTCCTCGAAAATTCCAGATGCACCGGATCCTCGGTCAGATAGTAGTCGAGGTCGGCCTGATTCTCGAACTCCAGGACGAACCCATGTGTCATGCCTTTGCTGAACGGTTCCCAGCTGCGATTCTTGCCTTGAACGGTTTTTCGCAAACTATAGCTTTAGCATTTCCCCGCCGCAGACGTCTGGATATTGGCCAAAAAAAAAACACACCACGCACCTGCTTTCATACTCTTCATGTAAGGCCGCCCGGTGTCCGGCTTCTTGCACTTGTCCTTCAGCGCGAGAAAGACGGCGAAGTGCTCTTCGAACTCGCTCCATGTTATGGAGGGTTTGTACTTGAAGAGGACGATGTGGGTGATCGCTTCCGTCATGGCGGTCTCGGGTTGGGGGTTGGTTGGGCAAGCTATGGAAGAAGACAATTGAGGACCCGGGGTGACAGAGCCATTTCCCCAGGGGAGCTTATTTATACCATCGAGCTGGGATCGAAGCTGCTTTTTTCTGTTTTTTTGTGTTGCATTGCGTGCTTTTGAAGTGTAAGATGTGTGCAGTGGGATAGTAAGAATGGCCGGCCGTAGAGCGCGGGGAGAATTACTTTGTTGGGTCCCGGGGGAGTTGCTTTCCCCGCGCGGGTGCCGAGTTGGGGAATTTGGGGTAAGAGCGGGCTTCTTGGGGCGGGTGGGCGAGATGCGGAGGAGCTCTCCTTGCATTACTTCGTGCTTAGAGATGGGAAAGTATTTGTTGCGGAGTGTCGATCCCACGGCATTGTCACCGGGTAAGTTTATTTTTGTTCATGAAAAGCTTGGGATGTTTAATGGCTAATAATTCAATTAGTTCAAATCCTTTGAGCGATTACGAGATGGGGCACCAACTACTCATCACTTGGTCTTCTGGTGATTCGGAAAACAAGGAGCCTGGAATGAGAATTGTCCGATATCTCTTCATTTCACCCTGGCTGCGACAGAGAAGCGAATGGCAATGCAGAATATAACAACGGACACTGGAGCAACACGGAGACACGGCGGACAGCAAGGGGAGAACATATACATGTGTGCCTGTTGGAACAAGCTGGCAGAAGATCAACATGCTTTGTGACTGAAAAAGCAAACTATATTTCAGTTGAGAGCTATTGGGCCTCGTTGCAAGAGGACTCGAGATGGTTGGATGGCTTGGTACGCTCCAGGAGGTCACCGCGCGACTCAAATTACTCGGAAAATATCAGAATGATCTTCCAAATCTGAAAGGTGTTTCATACGCGCCATGGCTACTTTTCGCAACGATTGAACGTCCAGAGGTGTGAGTACCTCGCAGCAGATGAAGTTCTAGGTATGTTCTTCGCCGTTTGTAGACGCCTGTCCCGAAGCCGCATCGCCATAATGGAGACTTCGATTTCCTTACTTCCGGTCCTCGAGCTTGAATTCTGTGGCTTGTCTCATCTGTCACTTTATACACTAGAAGATATGCAGGCCAGTAATCGTGCTTGACTGTCCCGTGCAGAAATGAGAAGTCAAGGTCATGGACAAGAGAAGGCAGGCAGCTATGAAGATAGGAATAGCCTGATTTCACTTGTAGCCGTAGCCAGCTGCGAGAGTGACCTAGAGCCTACTACAGCTGCCTGGTCTTTGCAGACAAGACTTGTTGCCGGAGCTACTTTGTTTGGTAGGTTAGGTGTCTCCTTTCAAACGGAGTGCCAATGACTGAGCAAACATCTAAGTCTCCTTTCCCCCATTCACACCAAAAGAAGCAGTGGCAAGAGTAACACAGATAGAGCGGTCATGTAAGATGTCAACCTGATTCTAATTTTGTTCCAGACAGTGGAATTGTGTGTTCAGGAAAAGAACTTCTCTCTGCCATCCACCCATATATGAGATCACGTGCCATCATACAGCATCACGTGCTTCAGCAGGAAGCAGTGGGTGACGTCACCACCGGCAGCGATGGGTAATCTCAATACCAAAGTTACCGGTATGTTGCCCCAGACACAATCCAGCTAAAATCACCTCGACCGCCAAAACCTCAGCCACTGGATGGTCGTGGCTTTTGGAAGGACTGTCATGGCCTCTTGAGATTGCACGCCTCTGATTTTCTGGAACGGGCTTCCATGAACTTCAGCTGTCATCATGGAGAGCCTTGATGGGATTTCCATCCCCCGCGATGGGGCCGAAGATCGCAGTGTTGGTCGTCTTGATGGCGGCCGTTC
The DNA here is from genome assembly GCF_003184765.1 of Aspergillus aculeatinus CBS 121060. Lineage (NCBI taxonomy): Eukaryota > Fungi > Ascomycota > Eurotiomycetes > Eurotiales > Aspergillaceae > Aspergillus > Aspergillus aculeatinus. The sequence goes on from NW_020291509.1 coordinate 260,075, forward strand.
TTCCAGAGCATCTCGGGATGGTAGCAGCTCTCCAGACTCTCCGACTGACTTCAATTTTCCTTATGCAGACACCTCCTTTACCTCTGGCTCGAGCAGCAGGCTGGCTGGCGACCAGCCCGAGTCCGCGTTGCGGAGCCTTCTCGACATCGAAGACGATCGGAAGTCCCCCCGCGCGGCCTCACCGTTCCCCTCGCTGCCCTTCAGCGCCCCATCGGCTCCCACAGCCCCTATGAGCGAGGAGGGCGAGGAAGCTGAAGATGAAGAGCCGCAGGTTGCAACCTCCTTCGAGCGGGACTCGACGCCCACGTCGGCACAAAAGCAGCGATCTGCGTTCTTCGACACGGGCGGCGAAGAGGGGATCAACCGCATGCACAAATTCTCGCTCTACGAGACAGCCACCCGCTTCTACATGGTCGGCATGGACTTGTCAGACACCCGCTTCCGGATCATGAAGATCGATCGGACCTCTGAGTCGGGCGAGCTGATCATCTCCGAGGATGACATCGTGTACAGCAAGCGGGAGATGAGCCAGCTGTTGGATACCATCGACGACGGCAATAAGAGCTCGGGCGGACTAAAGCTTAAATGCAGCGCCTGGGCTATGCTGGGATTCATTCGCTTCACGGATGCTTATTACATGCTCCTAGTGACGAAAAGAAGCCAGGTTGCCATGCTCGGCGGGCACTACGTCTATCAGATTGATGGAACTGAGTTGATCTCGTTGACGACGTCCAGCTCATCTCGCCTGCGACCGGAGAAGAATCCTGAGGAGGCAAGGTACATTGCGATCCTGAATAACCTTGACTTGACCCGGTCGTTCTACTTCAGTTACTCTTACGACATTACCCATACTTTGCAGCGCAATATCTGCCGGGAGCGCAAAGCTCATCATGAGGGACAGCCCAAGACATTCCAGCAGGATTACAATCCCATGTTTATCTGGAATCACCATCTTCTCACCCCGGCTCTTACCAAGTTACGCAACCCTTGGGAGTGGTGTCTTCCGATCATCCATGGCTATGTCGAACAGGCCAAACTTTCAATTTATGGGCGGATTGTGTACATAACTATTATTGCCCGTCGTTCTCGGTTCTTTGCTGGCGCTCGTTTTCTGAAAAGAGGAGCGAATGACCTGGGATATGTGGCCAATGACGTCGAAACTGAGCAAATTGTCTCTGATATGGCGGCTACGTCGTTCCATGCGCCTGGTCCGCTGCTCTACGCTAATCCGCTCTATACGTCATACGTCCAGCATCGTGGCAGTATCCCGCTCTATTGGACTCAGGAGAACTCCGGTGTTTCACCCAAGCCAGACATTGAGCTGAATCTGGTTGACCCGTTCTACTCTGCTGCGGCCTTGCATTTCGACAATCTGTTTGAAAGATACGGTGCCCCAGTCTACGCATTGAACTTGATCAAAGCTCGAGAACGGACCCCACGCGAGTCGAAACTTCTCAAGGAATACACCAATGCCATTCAGTATCTCAATCAGTTCCTTCCTGAGGATAAGAAGATCATTTATCAACCTTGGGACATGAGTCGCGCTGCGAAAAGTCGCGATCAAGATGTTATCGGGACACTCGAGGATATTGCCGGGGACATTATCCCAAAGACTGGATTCTTCCAGAATGGTGTCGATGCCGAGTCTGGGCTTCAACTGCAGAACGGAGTAGCGAGGACCAACTGTATCGACTGCCTTGATCGTACGAATGCCGCTCAGTTTGTGATCGGAAAACGCGCGCTGGGCCATCAGCTCCACGCTTTGGGAATCATCGACGGAACAACAGTGGAGTACGATTCGGACGCTGTCAATCTGTTCACTGATATGTGGCACGATCACGGTGACACCATCGCGATTCAATACGGAGGCTCTCATCTGGTCAACACCATGGCAACCTACCGCAAGATTAATCAGTGGAGCAGTCACTCGCGAGACATGGTCGAGAGTTTCAAGCGTTACTACAACAATTCCTTCCTTGATGCTCAACGCCAGGAAGCATACAATCTCTTCCTTGGCAATTATATCTTCTCCCAGGGACAGCCAATGTTGTGGGACCTGTCCACCGACTATTACTTGCATCATGCCAATCCAAGGTCATGGGCAAACAAAAAGCGTCCTCACTATATCAACTGGTACAATCCGGACAACTTGAAGAAGTTTGAATTGCCGCCCCCTCCTAAGCCGCTCAAGGAACCGTTGTCGCACTATGATGACTATTGGCTCGAGTACTATCGCCCGCTAGCAGTGTCATCATTCTCCAAGGTGTTTTCCTACAAGATGAACTCCACCCTCCGGTACCTGCCTTTCCGCCCTGGATCCGGTGCTCCCTACGACATCAGCCCGTTCGTGACCAGAATTCCACATGAACCGGTGAACCGTGAACGTCAGACCCACCGAACAGTCAAAATTCAGGAACCTGACAAGACGGCAATCGGTCGTTCCAACTCCACAACCTCGCAATCCAACCGGCGTTGGTTGAACCAACCCCTTTCTGCGGACAAACAGCTTCCGGCCGCAGGAATCATGAAACAACCCACATACACGTCTTTCGGAACGCCTTCACAAACTACCGCTTCCCTCCAGTCCTCCCTGGAGCCCGGCGCCGCGCCCAGCAAAGCGCAAATCGCTCAATGGACCCTGGGCCAGCTCGTGCACGACTCCTTAAACCCCACCGTCACCGCCGCGGAGGCCGAAGAGTACGAACGCTACATCAACCATCCCCTGAAAGTGCCCCTCGTAGTCACGTCGGAGAACGAACTGACCGCGACCTCGATCCGCGAAAACGAAGCCAACCTCGACTACATCGAGTATGCCAACAAATGCAATGTCGAGGAAGCCACCCTCGAGGCCAACGCGCTCGAGAACCTGGCGGATTATGTCGAATACCTCAACGTTCCCGAGACCGGGCTGACCGTCGTCGCGGAGGACTACGACAAAAAGCGATACAAGCGCTACCGGCAGTGGTTGCGGGGCAAGAGTCTTTTCAAGCAGCGTGTTGATTCTTAGGATTGATGCTCATCGTGCCTAGGAGGGATGGAAGCATGTTTCATGGAAAAGTATGTTTAGAGAACTTTTTGTCTTCTGATTCATTGATCTTCATCCCGCTTTCTTCAAACCTTCCACCAATTGTGTTGTTTCACCAAATGCCCTTGTCATGACATGATACCCCCTTTGCCGCGTGCGTGCCCACTTCCTGATGTTTTCTGCTACCCTCATATCTTGTGGTCTTTTTTCCCCCGTTGTGATTTACTTTTTCCGTCGGGGTTGAGGAAAAATTAGAGTTTCAGATAGTGTTGTAACTACTCAGTACCTATTGTGACTATTTCTCAAAGATGGCTGTACTTAAGATCAGCGTAAATTTGAGGCATCACTTCAAGTAGCTCAATCTCTCTGGCAAAACTCGGATCACATCGCCCTGACCCTAATCTCGGGACTTTCAATTTGAAATCATAAGCAAACGACAAAGTGCCTCGCTCATACTGACAGCCGAAGGGGGATGAGTCGATACGACGCAAGATTTGACTGAATCATTCTTCTCCTTCCGCCTGCCCAAAATACCTCCCATCTGACGGATCCACTTCCGCGAGGAGCAGCCCACGCAGCTCTTCCTCCGCCGCAACGAGCTCCTCCAGCTCCTTACCAAAGTCACCAGCCGCGAGGGCCTCCTGCTCCGGCGTGTCCGGCCGCAGGGGCTTTTCCAATGCCAACCGCAGCAGAGCGACGACGCCCTGCAGCTCGTTCTTCAGCCTCCCCAAAATCCTCAACCGTCCATCATTCTCGGGAGCATGACTCCGGGAATTGTTCAACCTCCTGGTGGTCGACCCCCCGGCGGCGGCGGCGCGGATCTCCCGCTCCTCGTCGACGACATTCAACCAGCATGGGCAAACCCCGCCCAGGATCTCGGTCCGCCAGCGCCAGACGCGCGGGTGGGCGTTCAGGATCACGGCGCGGGTGACGCCCAGCGCCGCGAAGAGGAGGGGCGGGTGCGCGGTCCCGAACGGGTTGGTGAGGGTGCTGTAGATCAGGGGGATGGTCTCCTGCATGTATTTTGTGGTTTCGATGCCGAGGGCGGTGGTCGTTCGTTGGATCTCGGTGAGGAGGAGCGTGGAGAGCCTTGGGTGGGGGAAGGAGGTCAGTGCGGAGGAAGCGGAGGGGGAGGTGATCGGGTTCGTGGAGCTGATGTGGTGGAAGGAGGTGATCAGGTTGTCGCGGAGGGTTTTGGCTAGGCCCGCGGTGAATTCGGGTTTATTGCTGCTGCTGCTGCTGCTGCTGCTGCTGCTGCTGCCGGTGGCGTAGCTGGTTTCGAGGAGCGCGTGCAGGGCCGGGTAGGCGGTGCTCAACAGGCGAAGGGAGTCGTCTTCCGGGGTGATAGTCGGCAGGGAGAGTAGGCATGGCCGGAGGGCGTCCTCGAAGACGGAGCTGAGGTTCGTGCGCCGCAGGATGTCCGATTGGGCGGAGCGGATGGGTTGCAGGAGTTCTCTGAGGAGGGTGCAGCCGCGGATCTTGGGGGTCAGGGTCTCGTCGTCGATGAGCGCGAGGATTGGCGGGATGAGTTGCGAGAATTGTCGTTCTAGTTGGGTGATCGATGTGGACTTTGCGGGAACAGTCTAGGGGTTAGTGATTTTGGTTTTCGGTTTTGGCTTCAATTTCAGGTGTCAAGGGAGACAAACGTCATATTGAGCGAGTGCCCAGCTAAAGACTGTGGTCGAGTAAACGGCAAACGCCTTCCAGGGCTTCGCTTCTGGGTCCAGAGTGGTGAGGTCGAATCGGGCCAGGGGCACAGGGTGGAAGTTCTTGCGGCCCTCTGCTGTAATGGCTGGGTTCCTCGTCTTGGTGAAGAGAGGTCGGATCCTCTCCTTCAGGACCGTCTCGAGATGCGTCCACAGAGTGCCATCGGAGCGCGTGGTGGCGCTGAACCCCCGAAGGATGTCAATTGAGATCCGGTGCGCTTTTTCGGTGGACCAGGGATCGGCTTCCGAAGTGAAGCTAGCAAGCGCAACGAGAATGTTAGGGATGTTGGCCGCTTTGCCAATGGGGTGCACTTTGTTCAGTCCGGAGATGACGGTGATAGCTTGCGTCAGCTTTTGCTTCTCTTCAGCAATGGCGGCAAGCTTGCGTTCTGGAGGAATGGTTAGCAGCGTGTTATTTCAAGAGAACCGGGCCGATCTTACCACTGGCCTCTTCGATTGTCTCCGCGAAGATGGACGAAGGGAGGGCAGCGTTGCTTGCCCAGTCATAGATGTAATCTGCCGCCTCTACATCGGCTTCAAGCACCGTCTCAGAAGCCCAATTGTGCAGGACTGCTTGGGCCACCAGTAGGTTCTCACGAAGCTGAAGGGTATTTGTCAGCAATGACTATTGTATGTGCTAAGCTGGGTCGCTTACTTTGGCCGGGTCCGATTCAGCTTGAGACAAGCAATCCTGCCATAGGTGATTCAAGCCTCCCGTGGTGGTATAGCGGGCAGTCGCAGCCTCTGGGAGTTGAAGATCACCTCGCGGGAGGGATTCGCATGCTGCTGCGCGGAGTTCTTCCATCTATCCGTGCACTTGGCAGGCAATCCAGCGCTCTTGCCCTAAAGGAGATTACGATGAGTTGTGAATTGTTATTGAAGGCTTTACTAGAAGTTCAAGAGGCGGGAGAAGGTTCAGGTGACACAGAGGTCCAGAATCCGAGAATTTGAGGAGAAAGTTGGACTGCGATCCCATGGTTTGTATGACGGCAGTTTATGCAGCGAGCGGTCAGTTGGCGGATTTCGCCCAAGCCGTCAGTCACGCTGCAACTCCATCACTACAGTTACTTGAGACCACCAAAAATTGTTCAGCTACGCGCTCGCTAACTTCTATTCATAGATTTTGACTCTATCAGACCCCAAGCTCTTGTCTTTTATCAGCTAAGACTTTCAGGACTTCCTCTTGATCGGTTGACTCGGGATGCACTAGCTGCCATTCAACCACCATCTGCAATGCCTTGGCCAGCCATGGTCCCTTCTTACCACCCATGGTCTTCATGACTTGATCACCATTAACAAGCGGTTTCAGATCGTATACATCTTGCAGGCCTTGTTCCTTGATGTACCCGATAAACCGGGCATACTCTACGACCACTAATGTACAACATAAGTCAGCTGTCCGTACGGGTTGTGCGAAAAGAATGGGCTTGAGATTCTCACCTAGGTCATACTGGCGTCCGCTCACGACCTCCTGAAGTATGGCCTGAACAATGCACAGCCTCCAGTCCTTTTTCCAAGAACGAATGTGCAACCCAACGTGCCTGCGAACTTCCATTGCCGTTCCACTCACAGCACCTTCCAAGATTGAGTTCTTCACCTCAATAATCGACTGCCAGCTTGCTGCTGCATCTCCCACAACAGATATTACTTTGTTGTCAGCTCGCAAGCTTTCTTTGGCAACCTCTGCAGCCCGAGGCGGTGGTGGCCGCCCTTTGCCTTTGGGGGGGCGCCCTGGGACCTTCGACCACGGAGCCATTGCTGAGAGCATCCAGGCGTAGAACTCCTCTTGCTTGTCGCGAATGAGAAAGTTTCGAACTTGTTCCACTGTCTGTCGAGGGTCGACATCAGTAGGCCGTATCAGTCTCTCTACTGTGTTGTAGGCGAAAGGCCAGGACGAAGTCTCAACAGTGGCCTCATCCTGGAAATTAGCGAAGATAGTCGGATAAAGACCTAGGCGATCTATGATATGTAGGGCACCGCGAGGATCAGGACCTAAAAATAATCAGCATAATACTTAGCGTAAGTTGAAAGCATATTCGCTAACCATAAATCATCTTTTCAAGTTCCTTCAGGACTCGCTCACGGCTGATTTTAAGCTTAAGCGCCTCGCCTATATGGGCGTTCTGCATTGCCGCCTCAGTTTCAGGGTGTATCAGGTATCCCAGGCGGCTCGCGAAACGGATTAGTCGTAGCACACGCAATGGGTCATCCTGGAATGTTTGATATGGCTCCAATGGGGTGCGGATGATCTGGTCCTGCATATCCTGAAGACCGCGTCTGGTCAAATCTTCGACCTTGGACTCGTTGAGATTATAGAAAAGTGCGTTGATGGTGGCGTCCCGGCGCAACGCGTCTTCCTCGGCTGTTCCGAATTCCATCTGAGGGTTCCGGCTATCGGCGGTATATGTCTCTTTCCTCAAGTTGACCAAGTCTACATCGAAGCCGAAAATGTTCGTCGTCACTGTTTCTAGGTGCTTGGATTTCTCCGGATTCGCCTCGATCTTATGCAGACTGACAAGCTCTTTGCCTAGATCGCCGCTCGCATGATCCTTCCGGTATTTGTCCAAGTTGCCAGGGATGTCCATGTATTCTTTCAGCAAGAGCCCAAACTGATATCCAGTCATGTTGTTGATGCCAACATCGATATCTTGGCTGTCCACTCCGAGCAACTTGTCGCGCACCCATCCTCCAGTGAATCGCAAGACAGTGCCGGAGGGGTTCGCATCATGAGAACCTTCTGCGCACCTTCGTTCATGTATATACTGTGCAACATCAAGTAGGAGGGTTTTGAGGGTATTCTCGAGAGGCGTCAACTGGATTTCAGGGAGAGTATCGGTGGATTCGCTCATGGTGTTCTCGCGCGGGGCAGCCACAGACAGGCGCCGTCTTTTTTCCGGTCGGTGAGAAGGGCTGCGGGATTTGGGACGTCTCATGAACGATATGGAAAGAGCAGCTCTGTGCTTGTGCAGGTGTTGCCGAGAATATGAGTTGGGGGTAGAGGATTGAGGATGGAGGCGTGTTAGAGGGGTAGAATGGACAGCGCTATAAGTTCGTGAAGAAAGAATGACGGCGGGGCGGAATCCAGGGAACTTGACCAGGGCACGGGGGAGGAGAGTCGCACGCATTGACATATGCCATGACAACCGTGACTCAGAGGCGGTTCATCAGGGAAGTATGACAGAACATTGACTGTGCTGCTCTTCGAAAGAGAGAAGTCCATTCCAAGAATAGAGCATGACTGCAGCGACGGAGCAACAGTACAACCGGCAGATTCATGCGGGCTGCCTGCACCGCCTGCCTCTTCAGAATCATTCTCCATCGGTACGGTGAGGTCACAGAGAGTCGGTTTGTTGTTATTGGCTTGTTGACTTTAAGGTGATTGACAATCTAATGTGTATCGACTAAATGAATCTTTGAGCCTAGTCTGAAATTCTGCCGAGTCGATGATTGTCCGTGGCTGACAGGAGGTCTCACGTGCATGGTCCGATTTACCTCTACTGTTCTCCCCCGTTGCGGCCGCGGTGAAGTGGCTTCATTCATTCCAGCACCGTCTTCTTTTCTCTTCATCCTCCTTCCCTCTTTCTCCATTCCACATCTTCCAGGCTGACAGCTGACTCTACTCCTCGCGCACTTCTTTATTGACCTTCTAATCTTTCTGACCCCGTCTTCCCAGTCGATGGGCTCTAGATTTTTTTCAACCTCTTTTAGTGTCGCGTCGCAACTTACTCGGAGTCCATGACATCGCCCGGAGATGCTGCTCCGGTCAAGCCTCCGCCGTCGTTCTCGCCCGGCGTTCCGCGTGTCGCTTCCAAGACGAGGTATCCAAACCAGCGCCGCGACTCTTCTCCGTCTCTAGATGCAGATCTTGCTGAGTCCAGGGTCGCATCCCCGACCCCGCCTCTTTCCGCCACGACGTCAGAATTGCCAATTCGATCAGCATCACCGCGGACACCGTCCTTTCGATCGTCAACACCCCAATTGGCCCGGTCATCCCTCGGCTCTCCAGTAGAAGGACGGTTTGAAGGCTCCGAGGAGATACGCTCGCTGATCATACGCTCGTTCTCTCCGGTAGTCGGAGTCTATGCATCAGCGGACACCGATGAATTAGTAAGGCAAAAGGGGTTTGCGGGCGGGTTTTGGCAGTTAATCCGGCCATTTGGCGAGAATATCCCAGGAAAGCTTGTCATTCGGGATAGTGTTGGAGCGAGTCGGAGCTGGGAGGATTATGGAGTGCGCTTTGTCGATCTTGGAAACAATAATCAAAGTCCCCCTGAGTCAAGTGGAGGGCGGAGCTCCCCTTTAGCACACGTGGAGGAGGTCTTGGAGAAGCAACTGGGCTCATTGGACGATCCGCTGGGCGGGTCTCTATACCCCAAGGACTTTCTCGGTTTCCCCAGCACATCACCATTATACAAACTATACCTTCGACAGCTTTTATCCATAGCATCGGCGACACCCCACGAGACTTTTCGACATCCAGTGGCCTGTGTTATCGCCATCAGCTCGCGCAATATTGCCCCTCTGGAGACTCTAAGACGACTCTATGCAGACACCAACAATGGAGACAAACGGGTGCCTGACTGGATCCATCCTGAGTATCTTCGGTACTACGTCTTAGTGCATGATGAGGATCGCGACGACATCACAGAGTCTACGAAGCTATACGATCAAATGAAACGCCATTTCGGGCTTCATTGTCACCTGCTGAGATTGCGCAGCAATCAATGTGTGGTTACAGATGATGACAGTGTTCAAGTACCTGAGTGCGAATGGCTTTCGCCATCGGAGCGGTTGCATGGCTGGGCAGGTGAGACAGGTCGCTTGGACTGATTGTGCGTTAAGTGCTAATAAATACCAGAGCCCTTAGTAGACCTTGATACGGGTGGGCTTCCGCACGTCTTTGAGTCGGATATGATGGCGATCAGGGCATTCGTTCGGGAATTAGTTGCGCAATCAGTCGTGCCGTACATGGAAAACCGAGTGGCGGTATGGAATGATCAAGTAGCCTCTCGCAGACGTGGTATCAGCGGAAGATTCATGTCCATGTCACGCCGTTGGGCAGGCTTCGGATCCGGCTCTCGATCCAGTCTGACCTCTGGTGGAGCCAGTGGCAATTATGATACGGCTCATGGCTACTACAGATTTGACGCGCCCGAGGCTGTCCTGCGTAAGATGGCTGACTTTGCATTTATGCTTCGTGATTGGAAGCTTTCCGCATCGACGTACGAACTTTTGCGGTCCGATTACGCGAACGACAAGGCTTGGAAATATCACGCGGGTGCCTATGAGATGTCGGCTGTGAGCATGCTCTTGAGTCCATCTTCCATGAGTACCAAAGTCAAGATCGAGGCGATTGATCAGATGCTCGAAACGGCCTCTTATTCGTACTTAACTCGATGCTCGGATGCGCCTAACACTCTACGATGTCTGACTCTCGCGATGGAGTTGCTTAAATCACGGGGTGGCTCGGCGGTAGAGAGCGCGGCTAGATGGGCCATGCGGGTCATGGACCAGGGTCTCGCCGGCTCTATCGGTCAAGGCCTCTTCAGTGAACGAATCTCGGCCTGTTATGCGGCCCGCAATGCCGTGCCTGGCATGAAATGGGGGTCTCGTCGTCGCAAGGCCGGGATGTGGAGCGTTTTTGCTGCAGATCTGTGGCTTCGACTGGGAAAACCTGCCCTAGCCTCGGCAGCCTTGGAGGAGGCGGAGCGCTTGTATGCGGACGTGCTGCAGGGGGATGGGGCGTTTTCAATGCCGGAGATGCAAACTTTTATCGACAACCTTAGGCATGCCGTGAAGGTTGAGTATCTCGAGGCTCGAGGCCTGGATACTAGGGACGAGACAGCCACCGCAGCAGCTCTGGGAACCGAAGAGACGAGCGAGCAGCTGGATCGACGGAAGAATAGGAAGTCCCTAATTGTGAATCCTCTGGACTCCGGACTTAGCCCGACACAGGGTATGAGGGATAATGACAATGCAGCCGATGATGACTTTGAACGAGCTTAGGGACGGAATGAAAAGGCCGGATAGGCGCATGGAAGGTTATACATCATTATAGACACTCGTCAAATCTAATGCTTCGTATATATGTATCACCTGCGTTGTAGTTGCTCTGCTCTTTTACTCTGCCAGTCACTGAGCCATCATCTCATGTAAGCCCGGCATGCAGCAACCAGGGTCTCCCGGGCGTCCGATGACGTCCACGGTGCATTCCCCGAGCGAACCATCACATGACCCGATCTTATCGATAAGATCACCACCCGGACAACCAACGGGCTGGCCCATTTATTGACATCAGATTCCCACCCAAAGGACCGCGGAACAAAGACCAGAGCAGCCGTCAAGCAGGCAGAGCCCTCACAGCACTGCTTACTGCTGACGATTTATGTCATACTTTCTCCCACGAATATCTAATCCTAATCTCCCCATCACCATCTAAATCCACCACATCTCACCCGCGAAGAATCCAACATGAACGACCTCCTCAACTACATCCTCTCGCAGGATCAATTCAGAAAGTGGGTAACCCATCGACTGGACCAGCCAGCCCCTTGTTCCTTGAATCCCAGTCTATCGCACAGCTCACACAAAGTGTCATCTCACTGACCCTTTGTTTCGGTATGACAGAAACCGCCTCCCATCCCTCTACTCCGACTTCCCCATCCACCGCAAGATCAACCCAGAGGGGTACAACACCAACATCGCAGCATGGCAACACGCCCTCGCCAACGCCGCGAAACACGGCTACATCCACTCCACCCCTTCATCCTCGTCCTCCTCCAGCGCGAAGCCCAAGGCCAATCATTTGATCTTGCGGGCGGATGAGACTCTTCTCCGTGATTTGGAGATCCCCGAGTGCGGGCGACCGGTGGCGCTGGGGGCGGTTTTTGTGAGCCTCTCTTTTCGTTTCCCTCATCTGGTTTGGTCAATTTTGGTAACGAAGTCTCTAACACGACCATGGTTTTGGGTCGGTTGTTTTAGGATGAGGCGATCCGGAACCGCACGATGGTGCCGTTGCAGATGTACAAGAATAGTGGGGTGAGCTTGCAGAAGCCCGGTTGGGGGGTCGATACTTCGGCGTTGAGTCCCTGGGTGGTCATGAGCTGGGGGATGAAGCAGTTGAAGGGGGTGGTTTTGGGGTCCGAGGAGGCGACGCCCCGACTGCAGGCGCAGGAGTTGGTGCTGGTGGAGAATCTGAAGGTATGTTCTCAAAGGAAGAGGCGATGCGGTTAGATTGGGTGAGGGGCTGATGATTGCTTTGCTGTGGTTTTGGAACAGGAAGCTGCTGAGAGAGTGGTCAAGAAGGCTACGGGGCAGAATCCGTCCAATACGGACCTGGTTTACTCTAAGGAGAAGTTTGTGGAGGAGTTCGCTTCCATCTTGGATGAGGGGAGCCAGTTGTCCAATGCGGATCTGGATGTGCTTTTGCTGTATCTGTCCCGCGATAGTGGGGCCATCGCGTACGATGGAAAGGTTTGTTTCTTGCATTGGTTTTGTCTATGATCGAGGTGTTTATGGCTAATTATGGTGTAGACTATCAGATTTAGACCTACCAACGACTCGCCGAGGGAGATCACGGAGCAAGATACCGCCGTGGCCTCGATCAAATCGCTCATGGCTACGATGGCCACCCAGGTCGAGAGTCTGGAGAAGAAGATCGACGAGCTGAATATGACTGCGAAGACGGCGCTGCAGAACAAGAATCGCGTCTCTGCGCTTTCGGCTGTACGCTCGAAGAAACTTGCTGAGCACAATCTCAAGCAGAGATTCGATACCCTGATGCAGCTCGAGGAGGTCTATTCGAAGATAGAACAGGCTACGGATCAGGTCGAGTTTGTTAAGGTGATGGAGTCGAGCGCTGGAGCGCTGCGTGGCTTGCATGCACAGATCGGAGGTGCGGCTAGAGTTGAGGATGTAGTGGAGGAGTTGCGTGATGAGATGACAAAGGTGGATGAGGTCGGAAACATCCTGAATGAGGCCGGTCCGCAGATCGACGAGATGGAGATCGATGAGGAGCTTGAGGAGTTGGAGAACAAAGAGCGGGAGGCGAGAGAGGAGAAGGAAGCAGAAGAGACCCGCAACAAACTTGCCGAACTCGACAAGCTCGAGCAGCGTGCCAAAGAAGCCGCGCGCAGTGCAGCAGCAGAGAGGGATCTTGATTCTGAGCTAGAGGAGAGGTTGTCCCGCATGTCGGTCGAAGAAACCCCCAGCGCCACAGCTCAGTGATCAAGGAGAGCAGCCTTTAACCGTCGAGGATTATATATACAGAACATAAGGTTTGGCGACCAGCATCACGGGAGCATTAGTGATGCATTTCAGTCAATCCGCCATTGAATGACTCTGGTGGCAGTGGAGTCTCGGGCGCTACAGCACCTGACATACTGGCATCTACAGGGACACTGTCGGGAGGATCTGTGGTGTCCGCTGGCAACGAGGCATCTGTCAGCTCTGAAGCAGGTGTGTTCTGCATTGTACTCGACGCAGCGGATTCTTGTGGTGTTGTCGTACGCGCCGCCGCGCGACTCTTTTGCCGAGCATTGGCAATGAGTTTCTTGAAGTCGTCTTCATGGCTTGATGACCAAGCAGCTTTATCGAAATCCTTGCGCATGATTGATCCAGGAGCCTCGGACGATGAAGAAGATTGGTTGCCTTGAGTTCGTTCCCAGATGTCGAGTTCACGCAACAAGATTCCATGAGGCTTAGGCGACTTGGAGTCGCAATTAGCGTTCCACAGATTCACCCATTCGGTATGGCGTCTTTGCAGCAGTGGCCGTGGGCCTGTATTGGGGATGCCCAGATCTTTGAGCTTTTTCCGAAGCATACTCTCCTTATATAGAGAATAATTAATGGTTGGAAGTCTCTCAAGTGGTTTGTTCTTGGGATTCCTGTATGGAACCGGCGCAGACATCGGCATTTGTAGAGAGCTATAAGAGTCAGAACCGTTTCTGACACACGTAAGCATGAGAGCATACTTACCCGAAGGAAGTCTTGGGGGAAGCTTTGGGTGGTGCAGGTTCTCCGGTGCATTTATCAAGATGTGGGAACACGGCTTCGTTCTTCATCCTCCGCTGACATACAGGACACGCGACAAGTCCATCTGCTGGAAGCCAGCCTTTAGCACACTGCATCGGACAGCTCGTAGGACATGAAAAAAAAAACATACCTGGAACAAACTCCTCATCCTGACTATCGTCGATCACCTCAATCACTTCTGCAGGGGCTTGCTGCGTCGGACCTCCCCCCCTCGCCTGCGAGCGCGTCCGCACCCCCTCCACTGACCTCACCGCAGCAATATCCGTCTCCGTAGAAGTAGTCGCGATCCCGTCTCCGAGCTCCCCCGACACATCTACCTTCCGCTTCTTCGCTGCCGGCCGCGCCAAATCCCCCTCCTCACCATTTTGCTTCTGCGCCGCCGCCGCCGCCTGGGTGGCTAGCTGCAAGACGCTCGGTCTCGCATTCTGAAACGTCTCAACGAGCTCCTGCACCGCCCAATTCTGCCGCAGCTTCAGCTCCTGGTCCGAGCTGCGACACGCGGGACATTTCCCCTCCGTGCTGAGACAGCGGCGGATGCACAACGAGCAGAATGTGTGGCTGCACGAGGTGATGACGGGGTTCTCGAAGAAGTCCTTGCAGACTTGACATCGCAGGGCGGACTCGAGCGGCGCGAGGAGGGACAGTGGCGTGGCCAGCCAGTCGGTCGAGTCGGGGAGGTCAAACGTCTGGTGGGCCATTGGGTGGTTAAAAGGTATCGGCGGTGGACTATTGCGAACGCATTGAGGTTCTGGGGTTTTGTTTGGTGGGTATTTCGGAAGCTGCTCTGAATTTAGGTCCAAATGATAAAGTCAACCAACGCGACTCAAGGCTGGGTGATAGTAGTGCTGGTGAGGGTTAGGGTGAAGTACAATTCCAAGGGCGGAATGGATTGGTGAGATTTTTTGTAGCGCTTTCTTTGTAGGTAAGTAGACTATCAACTTATTGATGGAGGGATGGATTTCGGCGACGGCGGCGGCGGGTGGCGCCAAGACTGCCGCGGAAAAGAAGCTGGCTGACTGATACGCGTAAAGTGGTTTGGGTGGAGAACGCGTCCGTCGTCGGCCGATTTGTCCGCAGCTCACTTTTGTTGACTTCGTGCGAGTGACAAAAGCGAAACGCGATATTCTGACATCATGGCAATCGCGGACTATAAGACCTATCTGGCGGAGAATGTTCTCAATGAGCAGCGCACGGTGAGTCAAACCGGAAAGGAGTCTGTGTTTTGGCCGGGGATTGAGATTGGGATTCTGATTCGATTTCATGTGAATGCTTAGGTCACTTATCGCTCGCTGGGTCGAGCTCTCCGTGTGCATAGCACGTTAGCGAAGCAGTAAGTTCTACTGCGAGCTGTCTTGATACCAGGGAAGCTCGTCTGCTAACGGTGGTTGATTGCAAGAATGCTGTACGACTTTCACCACAATGAGAACAACAAGAAACCCAACAGCGTCAATGCGACG
Source organism: Aspergillus aculeatinus CBS 121060 (assembly GCF_003184765.1). Taxonomy (NCBI): domain Eukaryota; kingdom Fungi; phylum Ascomycota; class Eurotiomycetes; order Eurotiales; family Aspergillaceae; genus Aspergillus; species Aspergillus aculeatinus. The sequence continues at coordinate 275,296 of NW_020291509.1, forward strand.
TATATTCTCACGGGAGTTCAGAAGGCGCCCGAGCCAGCAACCTCCGCGAATGGTTTCCAGTCCAGCGCCGATACAGACGATATCCCCCCTAGCAGCCCCTACATAAGCAGCTCGATGCCGAACCAGGATGGCGATGCAGACGAAGTCGCGATCTCCTCGATACTGCTTGTGCGCGAGGAAGATCTGGAGGGTGAGTACTGTCGCAGACTTGTGGGACGAGCATGGCATGGCGCGTGGTCTTGTAAGCTGATAATGGGAGCTAGATGCGAAAGCAACGTTCCAGTCTATCGCCTCGATATATGTCTACAGTTTACAGCCTACTGTGCTGCAGGATCTCAATGTCTTGACGGATGTGGCCCGGGAGACACTGGCCAACCATGCGCAGGAAGACCCGCTGGAGCACGGGTCATCCTGGGGCATGATTCAGAACAAGAACGTCAAGGTTTGTGTCTGTCTTAACTGGTCATTCTCGCCGGTCGCGGTTCTAATGCGCTATATGTGGGGTTGTAGAGGAGAACTGGCGTTCGACCACCGGTACCTGCGCCTGCACCTGCACCCGCCAAATCGACTGCACCAGCGAAGAAGCCCACGGCAAGTGAAGCGCCAAAGCCGCCCAAGACGGAAACCAAAGAGGAGGAACCCAAGTCTCAGCAGTCGCTAAAAAGGGAGGATTCCGTCTCGTCGACTAGGTCGACGGAGAAGACGGCGCCGGTCAAGAAGGAGAAAAGTAGCATATTCAGTTCGTTTGCCAAGGCCAAAGCGAAGCCCAAGAAGGTGGATGAGCCAACTCCCGCTTCTTCTGGCGTTGATACGGTTGGTTCTCTCCCGGTTCCAGATGCGGTTGCGAATGCAGGCTAACAGGCATATTAGGCCGAACCTAGCGCCTCTGAAGATGGTAAGTGTATGAGAAGTTTTCAGAAAATGACGGTGACTAATACTGGGCAGTTGTTCTGGACGACGCATCCGAGGACGAGCCTGACGAACTATTCCCTGACTCGGGCAAGTCTGCTTCTACCAGCACGCGGGAGACTCGGAAAGAGCGGGAGGAGAGGCTCCGGAAGATGATGGAGGATGACGGTATGTTCATCTACTCGGCTTCATTGGCAGCTATTGACTTGTACAGATGAGGAAGAGGATGAAGAAATGCCTGATGCTGCGCCGTCGCCTGAAGAAGAGTCCAATGTCATCGACCAACCACCTCCTAAAGCGGCCGAACCCAAGGAAGAGGCGATTGTCCGCGCAGGCCGTCGACGAGGCAGGCGCCAGGTGATGAAGAAGAAGACGGTCAAGGATGAAGAGGGCTACCTCGGTGAGATCTCCCTCGGTGCACTTTGTTTTCGGAAGACATTCACTGACTATTTGGTCTAGTCACCGTCGAAGAGCCGAGCTGGGAGTCATTTTCGGAGGATGAACCAGCACCGCCGCCCAAGAAGAAGCCGGCCGTAAGTGCGCCCAAGGGGAAAGCCGGGCCTAAAGCTGGTCAGGGCAGCATCATGTCCTTCTTTGCAAAGAAATAGCGAGCCAGTGGTGGAGGCGAGGGCGGAGGCATGATACAAGAACGGAGCTGTGTTCACACTGTACAACGTAGAGATCTCTATCAGACAACTAGATACCGATCTATTGCAGTCATGGAGCGTGTCGAGTCACAAGTCATACGATGCAGACGGTGCAGGTGTAACAATGCAATGCGACGCGACCAAATGACGGCCTCGGCGCCGATCCCTGTTGATCTTCTCCGCATTTCTGGCCCGCATTCCAACTTCCTTCCCCTTGTCACCTCCGTCACGCCCACCAGTCCACTTCTCCATCATGCCTCCTTCTCTTCCCTTCCTTTTACCGTGGTCTTTGTGGATTAATTGTTTATCTCCCACTGTGTCGCACTCCACCGGCTTCCTAAAATACCTAGGCTCGTCATGACACGCTCTTTGGCACTTATCGTCGTTCTAGCAGCCAGTATAGGCGCTACAGGTGCTACAGTTCGCGATGAGCAGGCGATTCTGCGGCGTTCCTGTCCTGACTACCTATCCTATTCCTCTGTCGGACAGTGAGTTGCGACTCTGACCTTCCAACTTTGAAGATTCCAACTAATCACCTGCAGTGCCCCGTACAGCGGCGGTGCCTTGAATCTGCCGTTCCAGCGCCCTTCTGTCGAATGCCGGACCTTCTCGTCACCTGCAGTAGAGACTGTCATTGAAGATGTGACGTCGCGAATGGTCGACAAAGACCTCGCGCAGCTGTTCCGGAATGCCTTTCCCAACACGCTAGACACGACCATCCGCTGGCACGTCAACGGGACCCAGACATCAACGTCAACAGATTCCCCGAAGCGGAAACGAGCTAACAACAACGCACCTCAATGGCAAGGGCTGCAGTCCTTCATAGTCACCGGCGACATCAACGCCGAATGGCTGCGCGACTCGACCAACCAGCTCTCCGGCTATCAGGCCCTGGCCAAGAAGGACCAGGCTCTCTACAACCTCATCCTGGGCGCCATCAACACCCAGGTGGAATACGTCATCCAGTCCCCCTACTGCAATGCCTTCCAGCCGCCCTCGGCAAGTGGCATCCAACCGGCCAGCAGCAGCCAGCAGGACACGGTCACGCCAGCGTACAACACCTCCGTGGTCTTCGAGTGCAAGTACGAGCTCGACTCGCTGGCCAACTTCCTCGCGCTGGGCACCCAGTTCCACGAGCACACGGGGTCGACCGAGTTTCTGACTCCGAGATGGTACCAGGCCCTCGACACCGTGCTGCGGGTCCTCGACGCCCAGTCCCAACCAACCTTCAACGCCGCCCAGCAGTACGTGACGAACGAGTACACCTTCCAGCGCCAGACGACCCTGGGCACCGAGACCCTCAATCTCGCGGGCATCGGCAACCCGCTCAACGGCGGCACGGGGCTCATCCGCAGCGCCTTCCGGCCCAGCGACGACGCCACCATCCTGGGCTTCTTCATCCCGCCGAACGCCATGATGGCCGTGCAGCTGCAGAAAACTGCCGCGGTGCTGCGCCGCCACGCCGCGGCGGCGGGGGACGGGAACAACAACAACAAAAACAACGCAACCCACCTCGATTTCGTCGCGGATGACCTGCAGTCCCGCGGGGAGAAGCTCGCGCAGGCCGTCCGCGAGCACGGCATCGTCCATCACCCGGTGTACGGCGACGTCTACGCCTTCGAGGTGGACGGATACGGCTCGCGCATCCTGATGGACGACGCGAACGTGCCCTCGCTGCTCTCGCTGCCGCTTTTAGGTTTTGTCGACCAGCAGGACCCCGTCTACCAGAACACGCGCAAGATGATCTTGAGTCCCGCCGGAAACCCGTACTATCTGACCGGGTCGGATTTCCATGGTATCGGGGGTCCGCATAGTATGTTCCCCCCCCCCCCCAGTTTCCCGGCTTGGATATCTTCAACCCTCAGAGAAGGAAAGAGGACTAACTGTTTTTTTTTTTTTGTTTTCGTGTAGTCGGTCTACAGAATGCATGGCCCATGTCCCTGCTCGTGCAAGCGATGACATCGGACAACATCACCGAAATCACCGAGTGCGTGAACCTGGTCCGCAACTCGAGTCTGCTGGGTTTGGTCCACGAGTCGATCAACGTGAACAACATCTCCACGTACACGCGGCCGTGGTTCGCGTGGGCAAACTCGGTCTTCGCGCAGACGATCCTCAAGCTCGCCGCCGAGAAGCCCGCTTTGGTGTTTGGGGAGGGGGCCGAGCCGTATGTTATTGAGTAGAGAGTGTGTGTGTGTATGTGTGTGTGTGTGTGTTTGGAGTGTGCGGGCGAGTACTCGGCTCGTGAGACACATGACGCTCGCTGGTGTTGAGTTTGGCCTGCGGCTTTTATGAGCGTGTACATACATCTAACCCCCAATAGCATACCGAGCATTCAGTCAGCTGGATGTCGCTAGGCTGGATTCCGCTTGAGACAAAGCATATACATCGTCCTCTTCTATTAAAGAAAAAAAATTAAGGGGTAAAGTGCTCATAAGTCTACATTAAGCTCATCAATCTTGTAAGTTAGTACATACACAAAAGAATCTGTTCTACACCAAGACCCTCCGCAACCCCTCCGTCCCGCCCAATACCCTCCTTCCAGTAACCGGACATCTCCCCCTCCCACTCTCCCACTTGCCCCTCCGACTACCACCCTTCGCTTTGATCTTCCCCTCCTCACGTTCCGCATCTTCACCACCGGCTTGCTTGGCCTGTTGCGCCTCCAGCGCCGCATCCGCCTCCTCCCACGGCGCCCCGGCCGCGGCCTCCCCGTCCATGAAATCGATCTGTCGCTGATGCTCTCCGTTCAACCAGTGGAACACACACACGTAGCAGAAGACGTAGCCCGTCTGGCAAGCCGTGGGGTTGGTCAGCGTGTTCAAACAGATGGGACATGATTGCGCGGTCTCCGAGTCCGCGGCGGGCAGGGGAACGGTGAAGATGGGGAGGTACGAGGATGCGGAGATGGGGCTGCGACGGTCCTGGGGTTCTTTTGCGTCAAGTTGCGTGTCGCTGGTCGGAGACTTGAGGGCTGATTTCAGCTGCGCGGGGGAAGAGACGGATGATTTCGCGTCGTCGGGGTTCTTCTTGTTCGCGGATCTCCGTTGCGAGGGCGGGGTCATCCCGTTGGCGACGGGGGCGGGCAGATCCAGCACTTCCGTGGCTTTGCGGGCGAGCTGCCGCGAGAAGTCGCTGGCGTGGTACCATTCCAGGAACTTGAGGGCAAAGATCGAGGCCGGGAGGAAGTAGCGGAGGGAGGTGAGGAGTTGGGCGTGCAGGTTCTGCGGGCTGAGGAGGCCCAGGAGGCTGGAGCCGGGGCGGGTGGTGCGGGAGCGAGTGGTGGGTGCGGGTGGAGGGTCGAGGACCGCGGCGATGGCGCGGTGGTCGGCGGAGCTGAGGCGGCGGATGCGGGTGCCGATCAGCCACAGGAACGGGGAGGAGTACTTGGTGTTGTCGAAGAGGTAGGCGAGGTTGAAGGCGAGGATGCTCAGGTAGTAGCCCGCGTTGAGCGAGGGGTAGATGTTCCGCAGGAACCATTTGTAGTAGTGGAAGAGCCGCTGGCGCAGGGTGGGCCGCGACGGGAGCTCGTCGCCGGGGTGGTAGCGCGGGCCGCCGCTCATGATCAGCGAGGCCTGCGGCGCCGCGTGGATGTCGTACCCTTCGTCCAGCTTGCGCTTGAGGTACGGGATGCCCACCATGATGAGGAGGTTCTTCCACACATCCCGCGTGCGGAGTCGGAGGGCATCGCGCACGGGGCCCGGCGCGCCGATCTGGGCGCGCGGGATCTCGCCATTCTTCGTGAGCAGGACCCGTTCGCGCTTCAGCGAGTAGAAGTTCTCTGTGAAGGAGCCGCCGAAGGTGCGGAGGTAGTATCGTTCGACGAGGAGGGAGAGAAGCGCGTAGATCTCATCGTACGAGTTGAGGATGCGGAGGAGGTATCGCGGGTGGCGGTGGGTGGCGACTGCGAGGATGTAGCGGATGGATGGGGGGAGGAGGTCAGAGAGCTGTTGTTCGGCGAGGAGCTCTACAATGCAGCAGCGGATTAGTTGGGCGTGGATTGTGAGATAAGAAGTGGGTTGAGGCTGGCTGTCTCCGTACTTACCGAAGAGAGACGGCTTCAGCTCGTCGAATTCCTGCTGCAGACTCGGTAAGTACTCCATACTGTCGTAGCAGTGCCAGTCATCATCCCCTGGAGGGCGACAGGGGTGAGTTAGAGATAGAGCAGTTGGGTGGATGGGTTGACGAGGGAGATTCAATGGTGGTCGGGACAAGATGCGGAGGAGAAGCGCTGGGGCTGAGCCGAGGCTTATCGGCCGGCCGCCTTCCACTCCGCTTCGGTCTGGCTGCTGATGATCCGGCAGATCAGCGGCCTCCAACGTTGACACTCATATCCACCATCTTGATCACAAATGGGTCAATTGGGTCCAGCAAAGATGTCTCATAACTCCGACTTATCAACGTGGCTGTTGGCTAACAGAGGGGCTCTACCTTGCTATGTATGAGAACATGCAGATAGAGTTCATGAGAATTCTCGCCTTGGATGGACCAGACACCTTCACACCAGAGAGACTACAAGAGAGACAAGGCAGAAGCTTTCTGGTACATAAATTGTGTTGCTTTGCCTATCATACACTGACCGACGTCTGTCCGAAGCTTTGGGGAAAAGCTGAAATCACACCGACAGGCTGTCGTGATGTAACTGGAGTAGCCACGGTTGCTAAGATGGCTTTCCCAGGCAAGGTTCTGGAGGAAGAGCACATTGACGCTATCTTCGTCAAGCAAGCTAAGCATCCTAGTATTCCCCTTCACCACATTAACAGCCACAGATTCGACACGCCCGGACGTACGAGCCAAAAGGAGTACTGTACTTCCGCTCCACCGTCCCAATCAAACCACACAGCAAGTCTCGCACAACCCATGCTCCTCACCCTTCGACATCACCGATTTTGCGGATGCTCATTCTCCCCTTTAGGCCCCATGGCAGCCGCCTGGATAGCCTCATCCCGGATCTGCATCAACTGTTCCAACTGCCTGCCCTCGGAGACCCGCTTCGAGGTTCCCACCTCCGGAAGGTCGATACAACGCACGACCAGCCGCGCGATCTCCCCCTGCGCAGCCGAAGCGGGGAGTCCCTCGCGCGCCATCATGGGGAACCACATCAGCACGCAGCGTTCCGCGCGGCGCGGATCCCCTAGGTGCGCGTGCAGGCGGAACAGCATCGCGTAGTCCTCGGCGCTGCGCGGCGCTCCCTGCAGCGGGATCCGGCGCCATAGCTTCCAGAAGGACTCGTCGTCGCCGTTCTGGAACAGCATGGTCATGAGGCTTCGCGCGTCGTCCGGGTGGTAGGGGAGGTGGAGCGCGGTGATCATTCGCGAGATCCGGGTGGCTGCGTCGATGTCGTTGTCGTCTTGCTTTCTGGCGGATGGGCTGGGTGCGAAGAAATCATCATCCGTGTCGGTATCGACCGTGGTGCGAGGCTGCGGTGGGGAAAAGATAGCGGCCTGGTAGAGCATGGCGAACGTTCCCATGACGAGGACCGGCGTCCCCTGCAGGGACAGGTACTCCAGCACGCGCAGCGCCAGCTCTTTGTCCGCGTCCGGCACTTGGTCGGGAAACTCTGCATCGTTGGGGGCTCGCGGGGTCAAGAGGGTGGAGACGACGGAATAGCCCAGATGATCGGAGACGGCGCCTCCCGCGGCGGTGTGTTCGCCAAATGCCTCGTAGAGAGTCTGCTTGCTCGGTCCGGAGGGAGGCTTGTGTTGGTGGTCGGCGATAACGGCATCGAGTAGGTTTGTTGTTGGTGGTGACGTGGGTCCGCGCGGGTGTCCAGCAGGTCTAGAACTCGGCGCTGGGGAAGTATAGTAGCAGTGGATTTGGGGTAGACAAGGAGATTGATAACGCGGTATTGCTGTGGCTTGAGCTGAGAGTAATTGACATCGAATATTTGGTCTAAGCCATGGCCCTCGAGGAAGAAGCCCACTCATCTTGTTGCTGTAGAGAATTGCTGAGAATAGAAGACGTCGGCCCATCACACGACTACTACTGAAAGGCTAGGCTAACCGCCGTCATCTCCTCATCGGATGCGGGGAAGCGCAATGCTACTAAGCCAGAATGGGCCGAGCGCCCCACAGAAGCCCAGGAACCATGCAAGTGACAGCCGCCCTTACCGCCTGCTACACCGCCTGGGGCGGCAGAACGCCCGCGACCTCGCCACGGAATCCGCGATTTCGGGGATGAACAGGCCCAGAAAAAAGGTGGGGCGGAATGGTAGGTTTTGGCGGTGGCAGAAAATATCCACCCGATCTGGAATAGCTTCATTTTCGCCGGCGGACTACAGTACAGCACATGTGTATAAGGTACACAGCCAGACCAACTGTGTCAGACCACTAACATATACCTCTCATAAACACAAACCAGATCTACTACTTGTAGATGACGACAGCACTCTCCTCAGTCATTACAAGCTACAACATCTTTCCAAGCTAGTCACCAAAACCTTGAGGAATCATTCATGAACACTGGGATATCGATAAGCCAACCAATCAGACAGAAAAAAAATGCTCCCTGTACAAGATACACCCGCAAGACACTCATATAGATCAGACTCGAGGCACGCAACATCAGCCTCAAAAAATCTTCCCCAGAACCCGTTTCGTTTCCGCCCCAAGATCCTTGAAATCATCCGTACTCTTATCCCGTCCCAACTTGACCTCATTCTGCCTAAACACCCGCCGAACCTTGACATTGCCATTGCCATTGCCATTAGCATCCTTCTTCTCCTTGCCAGCAGCAGCAGCAGCAGCCCCAGCAGCCCCCTCAGCAGCACCCCCGACAGCCAACTTCTCCAACCTCCTCCTCTCCTTCTCCTCATTCTTCCTCCGCATCCCATCCAGCACCTTCCCGCGCTCCACCCCCTCCAAGAACACCTTATCCTCCTTGCGGGCCTTGGAGTCCTCCGCGCGCTGCCGCGCCTCGCGCTCCGACCGCTCGCGCGAGATCTGCTCCTGGAGATCACTCCACTTGAAGCCGCGCAGGTACTTGAGGTTGAGGATGTCATCGTGGTAGAACCCGCCCTTGCGCCCGCCGATGATGTTCCCGTTCAGCGCCTCGGCGCAGATCTTGGCCGTCCGCTTGCTGGCGAACTCCAGCCACCCGTCCGCGTAGGTCTTGCGCTTGTTCGTGGTGCGCCGCTTCTTCGTCTCGGGCGTCAGGAAGACGCGCGTGATCGGGCCGAAGCCGCGGGCTTCGATGAGGTTTTTGAGGGCGAATCTTTACACCAGAAAAGGGTTAGCGTTGGCGTAAATGAGTTTTCCACAATCGGGGGGGTTAGGGGACCATTGTTTGGTACGTACGGTTTGAGATGCGGCGGAAGCGAACTGAGATATACGACGCCGGTCTTGTTTTTCTTGTCCTTCTTCAGGAGCGGGGTTTTCTTCTCGTTGGACGGGGAAGCAGTAGCAGCGGTAGCATCTTCTGCCGCGGCATCTTCTTCTTCGTCTTCATCTTCATCTTCGTCCCCGGAGGCCGCCGTAGCAGCGCAAGTCGTGGGTTTCTTGGCCTTGGCCCTGATCTTGCCCTTGGATCTCTCCCCCTCGCTGTCAGACGCTGCATCGAGATCGGAGTCGTCCGTGTCCAGCCCGTGGAGGTTGTCGGTGTCGTTCACCCGGCGCCGTTTGGCGGAGCGCAGCGCGCCTTTGCTCTGTGCTTCTTCGTCGGCGGCCGAGTCGTAGCCCTTGTCTTGGTCGTCGTCATCGCTGGCGGCGAGATCGAAGGGGTCGTTGCGTTTGCGCGAGGTCATTTTCTTTAAGTTGCTGGTGGTATTGGCTGCGCAAGTGGCTAAAAATTAAAGTGCTTGCGATGGCTGAGGCCCGCCGCGCATTTAGAGTTGCAACTTTTTTGCCAGGCGGCCGGTCGTTGATTGGCCTGTGCACTGCCCGGCCGGGTGGGCCAATCGGGGAGGAGAAGTGGCGGACTCGACAGGTTTGCTCTCTTTCTACTAGATAACTTGCAAGCGGAAGATTGTAGATCATTCTACAGTTTGACTTTACGCTTTTACTGAGTCCATGTGAAATCTAGATATCCGGAAATCATCGCAGGGCATACAATCAATCCAGAAAGACACAAGATCTAGCATCAAACATACAATGTATATGCTCTATGTACAAGACTCTGTACTCCGTCACCGCAAATGTCTCGGCGAAGGATGGGTATGAACAAATGGTATAGACAACACTCAACTCAACTCTCGACCCCTTCCCGAACGCCCAAATCTTTCCGGGGATCTAGAAAAGAAACAACAGAATAGAAAAATATGTCGCTATATACCGAGGGACCACTTCAACCGTTCATAGACAAAGAACCCGGTAGCCGTCATGGGGACGATCTTCATATATCCGATCGTCAGACCGACCCAGAAGCCTCGGAAGCCTCGCTCCAACATAATAGTGCGCGCCGTCTCGACGATCCCCAGCCGATGGCCGTCCCCGACGACGCCTCCGACCTGCATCCGGCGCCGGACGACCTCCAGCGGGTACGAGGATGTCTGGGAGACCAGCCCCGCCAGAGCACCGGAGGCGAGTTCCGCAGCGGCAGTCAGCTGGAGTCGTCGAGAGCCCTTCTTTGATTGAGCGGTCGACTCGGATTCGGGGATGGTGGTGTAGGGGGCGAGGGAGGGGGAGCGCAGCCAGTCGCCGACGGTGTCGTGAGTCAGGAAGGACATGCCAGCGTAGGGGAGCATGCCCAGAAGCGTCGGGGCGAAGCCGCGGTAGAAGTTTGCCAGTCCCGAGTGCGGGACGGCTTTGTTCACAGCGGCAGAGACAGTCTCGGCCGTCGCCGTGATCGGGGCCTGCGTCGCAGATACCCCGGTGGACGTCGAGGGGGGCGTCACCCGTTCGTTGTAGATCTGTCGAAAGATGTCGGTGAAAGAAGAGCGAGCGGTTCGTTTCGTCTCGAACGCTAATCGCACTCGGATCAACTCTAGCGGGTATGTGAAGAAGACCGACGTGATGCCCGCCATACTCCCGGAGACGAGTCGGCGCAGCGGCGTTTCCTTGTCGGGCGACGGGATCATCACCGCCCGGTACTGCTCGTAGGCAAGGAACTTAATCGCAGCGTAAGGGAAAATACGGAGGAGAGTCGCAGAGTGTCCTTTGAAGAGGCCTTGGAGGCCTTCGCGGCGTTTGATGTCTCGAATGGCCGCGACAAGACCAAACCAACTGCCGGTGTATTTTGCAAATTGCGGATTCGAGGCCTGAAAGAGAATCTTGACCCGATCGAGGGGCGCGACAACGGTTTTGGCCTACGATGTTTGTCCACTGTCAGTCCATCCGTCTACCGCTAGCTGCAACGTGTGGGATCATGGGGGGGAAAAACCTACCGCACACCCCGCCAGACCCCCCGCAACACCGCTGCGTACGATATAGTCTACGCTGCGCTTGTTCACCTCTTTCGTGGCCCCGCGGCCGTTCTGTGCTTGGTGTGGGGAGGACGCATCGTCCACCGCGGTCACCTGTGTCGTGCCCACGGCTAATCTCTCTTTTGCGTCACTGGCTGCTGGACCTCGGGCCGGCCTTGACTGGGCGACTTGCTCCATTGAAGAAGGCTGTGAGCTGGGCTGGAAGGACTATTTGACTGGAAGGACAGTAATTTGAATTCTGATGATAGACCGGTCAGCGGCGGCGCATAATCTGATACCGTCACCGGTGTCAACACAATCCTGGCGCGAGGTCAAATCTGCAGGTTATCGAGCAGGTCACGGGCTAACGGATGATTGCGGCCATGGATATGGTCATCAAAGGTGATGTAGAAGGGAGGGAGAAGTTGGCGCGGGAGAATGTAAGAGAATGTGCGGGGAGGGGAATGTAGAGGACAAGAAAGGCCGCAGCAAACCGAGGGGGGCAGATAAGCCTAGGTAGAGATGATCAGCTGGCAAAGGTCACCACCCTGACGCTGCATTTGATTTGATTATTATCTGGATGGATCCAACGGTCGGAAGAGGCAAGGCAGCATGCGGGCACCCTCTGGGGGGGGGGCGGCATGAAGGGCGGAAACTCAAGATTCAGACGGAGATGACGTTACAGCCCTGACATGCCGATACCTGCCGCCGACACCTATTAGTGCTGCAGTTACCGTCATATAACACCCCTGCATCCGACTGGGTGGCGGAAGTGGATTTCTTCTGTTTGGTAGGCCAACCGCAGCCGAACAATTATTCACGCTCATCGCTCTTTATGCCTGAGGCAGCAGCAGCAGCAGCAACATCACAATCTCACTCTTGCTACTCGGCCTGCTATCACTACTTCCAGTTCCTGCATTTACAAATACAATGAACGAGTCTAAGACCATGTTTATCTTCATGCAGCCCTCTTCAAGGCGCGACAACTGCTTAATTCTCAATCCGATACTAAACTTATATACTCCTCCCGTCAATGTTCAGTAGAGGGCCGAGATCCCTCGCTCCGCTCCCTCCCACAGCTTTCCTTCGATATGCATGTATATATAGAGTGAGAAGCTGAATTTGACAAAAGTAATCATGGTCACATCGCTCATGCAAGTTCTATCAAAAACTCCTTTTTCTTAGTAGCTATAGCCACCCAAATGTATGGCCTCGACCAGGCCCAGATCCAATAATCCTATAACACCTCTAATCCCAGAACAGAAAATCAATGAAAGCGAGACGGCGGCTGCTCTAGAAGTTGTAGCGTGTGCCTTGTCTTGTCAGAGGCTTGCCTTGGCGGTTGGTTGCCTTGATCTCTTTCGACTCGTCGATAGCTCGTTTGGCTCGTTTGGTCGGGCGGGAGGCATCCACATGAAGGTGTCCATTGTCGTTGATGCTTGTGTTGTTTCTCCAGCGCATGCAACGATGCTTGTTGTCGTCCACGTAGGTCTTGTTGCGCGTCATGACTCGCTTGCTGGGGATTTCCTCCGACTCTGCCCGTTCTGCCGTCTGCTCCAAGTACTCCTTGCGGTGTTGCATGTATGTAGCGATCTTGTCACGCTGCAGTTGTAGCTCCTTGCGCAGCCTTGACTCTCGGTTACCACGGGAGTCCAGCCAGTCAAGCAGCTGCTCGATAGCATCTGGCTCGTCATAATAGCCCCATTCGGTTGCGTTCGTCAGTTGCGTTGGTCCTTCCTCTTGTTTTTTGCGCTCTGCTGGCGTAGTCTGGAACTGCTTGAAGTATTGCTTCTTGTATTCGTCGGATACGTCAATGAAGCCCACGCGTTCCAACTCATCCGGACCTTGGACCCATAAGCGGCCGTTCGCGTATTGTGCCTCTGCTGTGGAGCTGGTGGGCATGCCTCCATACGGCATCGCGTTTCGTTCAAACCACCAGTAGCGGTTGCAGAAACGGTCCTTGCCGAGGCATCTGGTTCGCGGGCAATCGGCTTCCCTCAGATCGTTATCGATAACCTCGATCTTATCTTCGAGCTTCTTGACTGCGGCTTTCTGATCCTCGATCTTCTTGAGCACTCTCTGATACTGCTTGGTTCCCTTAGGTTGCTTGGCCAATTGTTCTTTCCGCTCGCGCTCCTCTTCTTGCTTGCGCTTGCGCTCAAGTTGTCGGTCCAAGCCACCACGAAGACTCCGCTGGGGAGCTGTCTCTTGGTCGGAGTTATCGGAATCACCGTCAATGCCAGTCATCTTCGAGTCCTCCAGGGCGTCCAGTTCCGGCGCTGGCGATGGAGACTTCTCGGGCTCCGGCTGAAGAGCCTTACGCTCCTGGTGCAAGCGACGAAGCTCCTCAAGACTGTGAAACAACGATAAGTCAATAAGCAATATTCTCGGACAAGCACAGAAACGACATCATGATTGATGTAGCGTCAAACAAAACGGGCGGGTGCGGAATCGTGATACTTACACTACTTTGCGTGCTTTCTGGTATTCGATCTTCTCCTTGCGGAACTCCGTCATCTGGTTACTGCACTCCTCGAGGTAATTTCGAATAGCTTTCGTTTCAAGGCTGAGCATGCAGATAATTTGCAATGCATGGATGCGAAGGTTGATATCCATGGTGGCGTATTGGTACTGAGCAGTTTCCTGAGTTGGTTCGGCATCCAAAGGAGCTAGATGTTCGAGAATTTTGTTGCAGACTTCCTTCATGCGCGGGCGGCCTGAAAGCCGATTGAGGAGGCCGACCATGACCAGTTCCCAACCACCATTCCGGAAATCCCGTTTCCGCAGACGCTCAATCCAACCATATTCTCCGAACATCTCGGCGGCTCGATGAACCGGGATCTCCTCTGCACTGGAGCCCTCACGCTCTGCCTGCGCCTTCAGATTTTCCGCTTCGGCCTTGGCTAGGCTACTCCGAGTCGTCATCCTTGTCACCACTGGCTCCGGTTCAGGGGTAGGCTCTGCCTCCTCTTCTTCCTCTTCCGCCTCCGAGTCGTCGGATTCTTCGTCAGGGAGTTCTGGAAGAGAAATTTGTACAGCACCCTCTTCATCCTTCTCCGCATTGACGAGCTTCTTCAGCACAGCGCAATGGATTTCAACAAACAGCTCACAGTCCACGTCCTCAGAAGAGAATCGCATGGCCTGAAAGAAGTCATCAAAAGTGAAGGAGTCCAGTTGAAAGACCTCACAGTAGACATTAAGCGTGTTCCACGTTTCTAAAAGACGTCCCACAGATTCCATCTCGAGAATACTGTGCAGGAGCTCTTCATCATCTGAGTCATCAACCTCGTCGGTGGTCATATAGCTAAGAGCTGGGCGCTGCTTTTTCTTCTCGGGGTCTGGCGCAATATCCAAATCCTCAATAGGGTACTTAATTGGCGGTGGTGTCGGCTCCTTTGGAGGTTCGGGCTTGACAACCACGACGGGAGGGGGTTGCGGTTGCGGTTGCGGTTGCAACTTCTTCTCCGTTTCCTGAGGTTTGGGGGGACGAGCAGCTCCGTTAGCCTTATGCGCAAGAAGGAACGATGGATTGCCGTTCAAAGACCGCTGATATTCCAGAAATTGGGCCTCCTTCGAGCGAACAAAATCTTGTTGCGATGGCTTGAGCTTTTGTCCTTTGACTGCGGGTTTCAGTTCTGGTAGTTGCTGCGAAGCAAAGAATCCGAAGAAACCCTCCTGGTCGGCCTTTTTCATAGCCTTCTTTTCGGCAACCTTGGCGCCATACTGCAAGTGCTTCGGTACTTCGGTCGGTATTCTGTATTCCTCGGCAATCGAAGGTTTCACCAACCAAGGAGCGCCATTCCACGCCTCCCGTGTCACGTTGTTCTTGATGAAGGCGCGCAGCATTTGCTTGGTGAAAGTCTTCCGGTCTCGGGTGATATGGTCCTGGTCCAGCAGCGCTTCCTCATTTGGACGGTCCAGAACCTTGACAAGATAGGTGCTATGGGCGGGCAGCTTGACGGTTCCATCCGGGTGGAGTTGTTCGGCAAAGTTGGCCTTGTCCCTTATAATACCATGCAGACGGGTGTTGTCGTCGAGAAGAATCAGAACGGGTTCCCCGGGATAGAAGTCTTGCTTAAATTCCTGCGAGCCGGGTCAGCATCCGTCTCTATCAGCGGATCTACATTTCCTCTAGTATATACCTCAAAGATCTCGTCCACTGCACTCCATTGTCAGTCTCAGCGATAGCAATTTTCAAGGAAAGAAATCAGACATACCGAGATTGTCGACCCGCGACACTGTGGAAAACTGAATCCGGCGGAGAATTGGTTCTTTCAAGGCGTCGGGAAAAGCACTGTTAACTTCACGCGACTCCTCCATCTGATGCAATCTGTTAGCGGAGATAGCATAGGTCGGTTGCCTTGTCACATACCTCGCTCTTCAAAGCCTCGAAAAATGTCAATCCCGAGTGACCCGTGATCTCACAAATGAACCTTTTCTGCTTGTAGAAGTCCATCCGCTGAAGGTAGGGTTCATAGTGAATGAAGACCTCGTTGGTCTCAGGGATGACCCAGACCTGCAACTTCAATGAGCCCCATGCGTAGACTGTATTGAAAATTCTGACCGCGAAATATACGTACTTCGGAGCTGTCATCTTCAATGACGGGCCGCGGAAGGTATTGAACTGGTTTCCGCTTGAACAGGACCTATGATACGCGGCGTGAGTTTTGTGTTCGAACGTTTGTGACCACCCCGCAAACCCCAATTAACCCCAAACTTCGCACTCCGAGCTTGCCGACGTACCATGGTCTCTTAGGTTGCTGTAGACACGAATCAATCGATCATAGATGGTTTAACGTTGTGCAGGTCGGGAACATGCCTAACATTTAAATTGTTGTGTTAGTATAATGGCGCAATGTTGAGAGACAAAGAGACTGTCAAAGAGATTGAGCACAAAGTGCAGTGCTATTTGCGGCGAGACAAAGGAAGAGATGATACTTCGGGGATAATGCGCGCGCATAGTGGACTCGAAATAGCTTGCAAGAACTTTCATGGGACATTCTCGGGGGAAGCAAAAGTGCTGGATGGGCATGGGAGTTAAATTGCAGAAGTATGTAGAAAACTTACCCAAACGACGCGTGCTGGATCGCGCAACCCACGACTCCGCGGACCAGATGGGCGGAGCACGACACGAGAATTGAACCCGGGAGGAGCGTGGAGTCGCGCGAAAGGCCGGGACTGAATTGCCGATCTCTAAGCGGGAGAGATATAGGTATCCCAGAAGAGACTCCTCTGGTGCGGGGAGGGAAATGCGACGGTGAGGGTGGGTGAGTGGGGTGGGGGGGGCGAGTGAGGGTAGTCAGGTAATGAGGCTGTAGAGAGTGTCGAGGGAGAAGAGTAGAGAAGAAGAGGAGGAGGAAGTGGAGGAGGAGGAGGAGGCGGAGGAGGAGGAGAAGAAGAAGAAGAAGAGGTCAAGGCAGAAAGGAGAAGCGGTCGCCGCAGAAGAACGAACGGCAGAACTGGAGCGGGCCCCATCTGTAGGTAGGTAAGAGGAGTGGAGGATCATTTGCGGCAACTGAGCAGTGAGTGAGTGAGTTGCTGTGGGAGTGGGTGGGAAGGCCGCCGAGCAACGGAAGGCGGTGATTGGACTAGAGGAGGAGGAAGAGAACGGACAAGACGTTCGGGTCGGGCGGACTGACTACTGAAGTAGGGGTAAAACCGTGGACCTCCCCCCCGCTAATCCCCTTTGGGCCGACATCGCCCTGCCCTGCCCTTCTCCCCTCTGACTGCCCTCCTCCCTCTTCCTCTTCTAGCCTTCGCTGCTGTTGCCCGCCCTCAATCTCCTCCCCCACCACCACGACTCTACATGTATTTACACTCGTTCGACTCGTTGTCTTCGCGCGAATACAGTGGTGGGCTCGAGATAATTTTTTTTTGTCGGTCTTTATCATCCCTGCACAGAAACCATAATTCCATCGAGACCCAGCTGCGGGGACCATACTTCGGGCTCGATATCCGACAGCAACCCACCCTCAAATGACAGCGCACTTTCATGAGAGATCATGCTCGAATCGCCCGTGTTTCTTCTAAATCCCATTTGCATAGCCATGTGCATGGACGAGGAAAAGGCTATCGTGTCGTAGCCATGATATCTTTCCCATCTCGTCAAACACGCGACCTTATAGATCGCCTCGGAAACGACACCAGCTTCGCGGTCCACAGGTACATGCCATTTTACGTCTCTGACAACAACCACCCAACAAGCTAGATTGCAAGTTAGTGTCTAATGTCCATTTCAAACAGAGATGAGCTAGTCTTTCGTCTTGCAGTGTGACTATATCATGCTCGCACTCCCAGACATCGCTGGACAAACTACTTCTAGTCGACTATCTCATCGGAATTATGTACCAATCATCAAGCCCGTCTGGTCGTCTGCAGCGTGCATGCTTACATTTTAATTGTTCGCCCATCTCCCTTATAATCGGCTAACACGCGTCTTTTGTGGCGAGACATCATAGGTAACCGGAAAGGCTCACACTTGACGATTTGCCGAAACCACCTGAAGCCCGGTTGTTTTATTGGCAAGACCCCAATGGCTTACATGCCGATCTTGACTCTCTCTCTTTCCTAATATTGTCCATGCATACGCAGGTCTAAGAACAACGGTATCACGGCTTGGGCACAGTTAAATTAACGCCTCTTCCTCGACCTATCTTGCTCGGGAAAGTCCACACTTGAGCATAGACTAGCTCATCTTCGGTGTCCTAGGGCAATGACTGCGGTGACGGAGCTAGAAGGTCCAGGTTCGAGAATGTTTATTAGCAGGAACTAAAAGGAGACACAATAGGAAACTGCCAGATGTAGATGCAGACACTGGACCGGCATTCATGGAGGCTTGAAAGACCGACAAAGTCCAAGCAGCGAGCTTATGAATGATGTCATAAGTAGCTTCTAGCATTCTTCTATTCATCAGTGAGTCCACCATGCATATTGCTTCAGTCCAATGGCGCGGTGTGGACAAATTCGAATGCGGTGGCAAGAACACAGGCAAAGCCCCGATTCTAGAACCCCACGCCATAAAGTCTCTGCAGGGAAAAAAGAAAGAAAATCAGCAGTATTATCGTCAGCCAAATAGACACGAACAACCAAGTCCCTTCTGATCCCACCAATCATTACCTGCTACACGATTCTGCTGCATCACATCACGACACAAAAAAAAAGTCCATCTGATCCCTCGCCGAACGGCAACCGACATCCCGAAGTATAAATCGAACACTAAGACAAGCCACATTGTGTTCGTCTACCCCAACAAAAACCACACACCCTCATCTAACGGTATATACCCGATCGATATAAAAGCAAATTTCACATGTTTAAGACAGTTCAACCATTATTCTTGAGACAACCGCGAAACCCCACTAATCAATTTTCACACATCCAGCTCCCCAAGCTCCTTACTAGTTGGTTCCTCTCCCGAGCTCCCAATCTGCAGTGTGACATACGGTGGAAAACGCGATCCATGTTTAAACCTCCTCGCTAAACCCGATTGGGCCTGATAGCCGCTGATAAACTTTGCAAAATTGACTGATCGGAGGGCGGGGTGGGTCCTCCGACCACAGCAAAAAAAAGCACGTGGATGATAGTCAAACAATGCAAACTGGCCTTCTCTCTTTTTATTCGAACTCTTGTCTTGTGTGTAATTCGTCGGGGTTACACTACATTTATATGTACAAATGGGGCTTGCGTCCCGTATCGGATATTTTCTCTCTTTTACTTCGTGATTTTTCTTCTTACAACTGGGAGTAATTTTGAAATCTTGATTGCGTGGGATTGTGGTGAATACTGCAACTCCACAGGGACACAGATCCGAGCCCGGTCTTCGTTTCTATCTATGCCGTGAAATAGACCACCAGAAACCCGACCCAGCTACCAACCACTCCCAGAGCGGAATAACTGCTGATGAACATCAACGGGAGGAACTCATAGCGTCCCAGCCCGAAGATGAGCTGGTGTCCCACGGAACAGTAGATGATGAGCGGGATGGCCACCGTCAGGTACAGCAACGAGAAGCGGTCGGCATAGAAGACGCGACGCCGCTCCGGCACCGGTGCCACCTGGTCAAAGGCGAAGAGGAACAGGATCAGCCAAAACACGGCGTAGACCGTCTTGATCGGGAATTCGGCGGCAGTGAAGAGCAACGGGAACAGAGAGACATGGCCTGCTACCGCGAGCGGCCGGAACGCACTGAAATACCGCCGGTCTTTGAGCGCGATCAGACTGAAGGGAATAATAATGAGGAGAACGGCTTTTTCGTGGACGTGCCAGCCGAAGAGAAAGGATGCGTAGCCGCACAGAGTAACGGCGCCGACGAAGGTCTCCCAGTCTGGCCGACGCCAGAGCTTGATCAATGGCAGCTGTATGGCAATCAGCGCTGTGGCTTCACGATGGGGGCGGGGGGCAACGGTGTACTTACCAATTGGAAGAGAAATGTGAGCGCGAATGTATGCTCCTTGGTCACCTCTGGGAGAATTGCAAATGAAGTGTCGCCAACGAGGCCGCGCGTAACACTGGTCAGAGCTTCCTGATTGACTGGGAGCCCCAGGCGAGGAGCAACTACCAAACAAAGTCAGTCAAACCATGCAACTATACTCCGGGATTGAGTACGAACGTGGAATTAGAGCGCGATCAGCAAACGAGTACATTGCCCAGACGTTTGGCGCCCAGTAGGCATGGCATAGCCCTCTCGAGAACGGAAAGAGCCTGTCTTTCAGTTGGAGTAATTGGCCCCAAGAAGCGAATGGGCCAAATGCCAAAGCGAAGATACCCACAACACAAATTCCCAGCTTGATCGTGTTAAGAATTTGAGGCCGGAAGACCGATTTGGGGTCCAAACAATAGGCTCTCAGCAAGTAGACGAAGTAGGCGAGCGAAAGATACAGGTAAATGTGCTTGAAGCACAGCAGGGCAGCAAAAGTGATACCGCTGTAGAGCAACGTTGACTGCTTTCGGGCTAGAACAACCGACAGGATTAAAAGACCGTAGAGAAAGCCGTTATATTGGAAATGAATGTGATCAATGATGAGCAGCCCGGGAGACAAGAGGATGGACAGGCTGGCGATATGCGCGAGATGTCTGTTCTGCTCAGGCACGGACTTGACGAATCTGAAGGATGAGTAGACCTGGTCAGCTGGAAACCTAAGACACAAGACAGAATATGGGAGAGGAAATATACCTGCTGAGCGCGAACAAAAGGACAAGTTCGGTGACAATCACCGTAGCTCTCTGGTAGTATACCGTCTGCCACGAATCATGGTTGAGATTCTTGACCACCAGCATTGCAGGGTCCACATAGGGAGCTGCTTGTGAAAGAAGCCATTCGAAGGCTGCGAAGAAGGGAGGATAGTCGAGGGTCCATTCCGACGTTTTCTAGCCGCCATTGACTGGTATTAGCTTGATCGCTCAGTCTCCCGTGATGGTGGTGTCATCGTACCTCGTAGTACCATTCCTGCACGGGCAACGAATGTGTGATCGCAAGCCAGTTCCGATGCACTTCAAAGTCCGTTGATTTGCTGTAATGGAGGCCGGTGGTCAGCATCAGTCGAAGAGGACCATCGGGGAATTCTTGCCGACCACGTACTATGCGGGGAAAAGAAGAATCTTGAAGGCTGTCGCGACGATGGCGCACTGGGCCAATGAAGGGTAAAGCTCAGTCATTGGAGAGACTGCGCATGACGCGCTCGCAGAGAGAGTGTGAGAGGAGAACAAGAAGAAAGAAAATGAAAACAAAGGAGTGAAGTTAGAACTGAAGAAAGCTCACGATCGGTGGAATAGTTGGTAGTTAAGGTACCGCTAGTTGCATGCCAATCCGGGGGAATTGACACGTGATGACGGCGGTCAGGGACGGAGACACGATGAAAGGCCAGTTTGTCCCTTAATTATTGTTTTCCCCCCTCAATTGCTTTATTTAGTCCCTTATATTCAGATAATGGACTTGGCCACCGCTTCGGACTTTGGAGTCCGTCATTCTCACGTCCTCTCCTCGGTCGAAATCCGTCACTTTCTTGACATCTCTCCTGCCACTGCTTCAATCGCCAAGGAACTTCGTGTTTGCGTGATCGCCATTGTGGTTGGGTGGACCACTTCGCGCATTGTCTCCGCGTTGTTGAACCGAAGAGCTCCCTCTGACCAGTGACGATCTTCCCACTGATACATCCGACCTAGCTCCAGCTCTATTTGCTTCTTTGTAATCTGAGGTGTCTTGCTTGGGGTCCTTGTTCTTATTGCCAACCTGTGCCTTGTTATCGACCATTTTCTTTCGATCCCCTGCTTCATTTGTTCCGGTCTCTAGTGACAGCGTCACTAATCCTCGACGAATTTCCGATTCAACCGACGTCATGAAGACCCCCACCTCTTTCTTCTCTTTCCTCGCCGTCGCGACTGCTCAATCTGTGATTGAGAGCTCCA
Organism: Aspergillus aculeatinus CBS 121060; assembly: GCF_003184765.1. Classification (NCBI taxonomy): domain Eukaryota; kingdom Fungi; phylum Ascomycota; class Eurotiomycetes; order Eurotiales; family Aspergillaceae; genus Aspergillus; species Aspergillus aculeatinus. The sequence goes on from NW_020291509.1 coordinate 296,593, forward strand.
GCTTCGGTTATGGCCCTGCGTACAACTCACCTTCCTTACTCTGTGGCCGCACCCTGCTTTCCGACTTCATGCTGACCTCGCTGTAGGCTATCACGCACACCGAGTTCAGGTTTCATTCCGGGCTGGGAAGTGAAGGGCGAAGCGCATACCCCTGATATTGTATGAACTGATCCCCATGCCAATTGCGACAATCTTTGGCTTTCCCAAGTGCTGACTGCGTTCTAGCTGTCTAACAAAGTCATTCTCACACCTCCTTACCCTGGAAATACGAGGGGATATGCTTGGGCTGAGTCTCCGTAAGTCATCAACGAGGCGACAACGGCTTGAATGTGTCCTTACATTTCCTAGTATAACTCAGTCAGAATGGACTGCGGAGTTCGAGTTCCGAGCAACGGGCCCTGAGCGAGGAGGTGGTAACCTCCAGGTGTGGTATGCAAAAGATGGGAAGGACAAAATTGGGACTTCCAGTATCTACACTGTCAACCAATTCGACGGGTTTGCCCTGGTTATTGACAGCCATGGTGGAAGAGTATGTGTATGGCCCGTTTGTATGGAACCGAGCATGGCTAAGTTGTCGCACAGGGAGGCAGTGTTAGAGGATTTCTCAACGACGGCTCGACGGACTACAAGAGCCACAGGAGCGTGGACAGCCTAGCTTTTGGGCACTGTGATTATCCCTACCGGAATCTTGGGCGCCCTTCTAGTGTCCGCATCAAACACAACAACGCAGTTCTGGAGGTTACTGTCGACGACAAGCTGTGCTTTTCGACTGATAAGGTAGCCTTGCTCTGCATCTCGGATCATGATGCCTGTGGCTGACCTCTTTTAGGTTACTCTCCCAGCCGGCAACTACTTCGGTGTCACCGCTGCAACCCCCGAGAATCCCGACTCTTTTGAAGTCTTCAAGTTTGTCGTCAAGTCCGCCGAGTCTGGAGCTGGCAGCAACATTCCCGTTCAGCAGCAGAATGTCGATCAGAACCAGCAACCAATTGCTACCCAGGATCAAGGTACTCAGCAACAGCAACAGCAGCAGGAAGCTCGCTCGGGTGACGCTCGCTCGGGTGACGCTCGCTCGGTGACTGAGCAGTTTGTCGATCTCACTGGCCGCATTCAACTGATCAACCATGCTACGAACAACATCGTCCGCGAGATTGGTAACCAGGGAACCAAGAGCGAGAATCGTCATGTGGAATTGCTCCAGAAGTCGGCCACCAAGGACCAAGTGGCCAGCCTTGAAGCCAGACTCCAGAAGATGGAAGACATGCTGCAGGCCATCCAACGGGATCTGGCAGGCAAGGACTACCACGGCCGATTCTCCCAGTTGCAGGAGACCTTGCGCTCATCACACTTGAGCTTGACCCAGGAAGTTCTGAACGGTACGCACGCTTCCCCTCTGCACCAGAAGATCCATCCGACATCATTTGAACTAATGACTCCCTATTAAGGCATCACCTCTTCCGCACCCCGCATGGGATTCTTCATCTTCTGCATCATCGCCTTCCAGGGTGTCCTTGCCAGTGCTTATATCCTCTACAAACGCCGCCGTAACAACATGCCCAAGAAGTTCCTGTGAATCTACTCCTTTACAGTGGACCTTATAACTCAGCTTGCGCAAATTTCGTTTAAGCCTGCATCTCCTTCCCTGTTCTGGACCCACAACTTCGCCATGGCTCATCCTTCGACCCTATCGGAGCCGGCTCACACCCCTGCAACACATCAACTCCCACGGCAGCAATCAAAGCAACCCGCCCCCGCCCACCCGTATAAGCAAATCAGCAAAAACCTCCAAAGGAAACCTACTTGACAGAGAAAAACAAAACAAAACTTTGTATACCACACACGCACCGTTGATTTCAAAGTCCCTGGAAAGGAATCTGTTAAAGTATCTGAGCGTATCAGCCCTGCTTTGGTCATAGAATTTAGTATCGGTGAAGTTCTCCAAGAGAAAGAGAGCCCTTCTTGCAATCTAGAGTGTACTGTATCCCTGCTTTCGTGCAATGCGTTGCATCTCTTCCCCGATAATAGACATGTCTCCCCACTGACTTGGGTAAGAAATCCCAAATCCCATCGACATCCGGGCTAGACATCAGACACCACCATTTCCCCTTACTAAATGCATACAAAATGTCAATGAAAGCAAAATGAAAGATCTCTAGAACCCAATCAGAATGCCGGTGACTGTAGCTGTACGAGGGAAATTGGAGCGCAATGCAGCCAACTCTACAAAATCCCTACGACGGGCGGCAAAAAAGGTCAAATCATGCAAGTACGAAAAATGAATTCAGAGCTCGATAACCTGTTTGTCTCTTCGCCCCAATGCAAACTGCTAATGAGAGACATGTTCCATGCGTTGAGATGCAACCGGCGAACGTTTAAGGAACCTGACAAACACACAATAAAAGACAAGTGCACAACATAATCAATTCCATGAGGACTTGAGATCGGCTACTTCCAGTAGCAGTCTCAAAATGAGAGGAGTTGTTCCTCTCTAGTCTGCCCTGTCGATCGCCGCTCTGCAGCAGGCCTCCTTCGATGGAAAGTACAGAAAACAAAAAGCCAGGCATGCTCCCTTGGACAGAGAAAAGGTGAACCTTTCTAAAAATGATAGAATAGAACCGCCATGTATGAGAGAAAGCTGGTAACGCCGAATATCCATGAACAACAGAAGACACAAAAAAAATAAAGAAGACAAAACCGTCGTCAGAAAACAAAAATTCCCTCAAGATAGCCTATGCGGAAATAATGATATTGCGCCAAATGGTATGTTTTCTGAATCTTTCAAATAGTTGAGACACTGTGTGGTCCGACATGCAACAGCAGGCCTGGTAGGGATCTATTAGAAAAACGCTCTCCCTTCTTGTAGCCCATGGGACGGGCCATCTGCGAGAGGTGGCAACTTACCTCTTAAAAATAACATCACAGCAAATAGACAAATTATCGTATCAAATCGTCGTCATAATAATAATATATGCGTGGCTTATGTGCCACAGTAAAAATAAAACAAACAGTCGTCTCTCGAGCGCCGCTTGCATCCTCCGAAGAGAGGATGTTCGTGGGGCCGGGGCCCGAGCATCGACCGGCGCATCCGGGATTTAGTCGTTTATGACTATTGTGGTTGGGCCGATAAATCCCGGATGCGCCGGTCGATGAGATCCTTCAAGGCCTGTAGCGAGGCTATCTCAGTGTCGGCTGTGGGGCGGATCTCTGGAGCGTTCGCACGGAGTTGGTCAATCAGCAAGCTCATTCTATCGTTGGCACCTGGAGGAGTGATATGCTCCCGCCGAGCAAATGCAAGGAGGTTGGCTGCAGCTTGGCGCTCAGCAGTGGTGCGGGAATTCGAGATTGTGGTGCTCGCATCCTCATCGGTCATTAGGGGTGTCTGTGGGGGTAAGGCAGCACGGGCGTGCGACATAATCTTGTCGTACTCGGCGGTTGCATGATCGAGGAACTTGTTCGCATTTGCTTTCAGTAGTTGATACTCCGCGTTTTCTCTGTCGGCAGAGTCAATATTGGTAGTCGAGTCACAATTCATGGGGGCTACTGGCCTTTTGACCTGGCTAATAAAGGTGTGTTTGATTCCATGCTCGGACACGCGGTACCTGACGCTGCCTTCTTCCTGATCTTCCATCTGGGTGATCTCGTCGTCGGAGAGGAGAACGTCTATATCGACCATCCGGGGGTGCTTTGGCCGGCGAATACGCTTGTAGACATCGTATCCTTCTTCGTCCTTGGAGGCGTAAACGTAATCATGCCAGGCGTGATTAGGGCAAATCCAGTTGTGGTGTGCGAGATCACTTCCTGGAACTTGAGCGGGGGGCGCGGCCATAGGCGGATCAAGACAATCCAGATGCCAGGATAGTGGACAGACATCGCACTGGATGATAGGCCGACCGCTAGCGGCACTTCCTGCGCACTTGAAGCAGAAGATGGGAGTCCCTAGAGCGTCCACTGTCCTCAGCAAATGAGAATCGTCGTAAGTACCATTACGGTAACCACGTCGACCTTTAGGCTTTGGCATTGGAACTATGGCCTCGTAGGATTGACCGTCTTTCTTGTTCACCCTAACACCGGCGAAATGATCCCGAATACGGGCTGGAAGCTGAAAGTCCTTGACATCCTTTTTGCCAAAGCGCTGATCAAACTTGCTAGTCAAAGAACGGAAGGCCCGTCGCATGGCACACTTGGGGCAATACCAGTCTCCCTCCGGAGGGTTGTTTGGGTCTAGTGGGGGTTTCAAGCATGAGAAATGGTAAGAATTAGTACAACCGTCGCAGCAAAGGAGATTGCCGCTGTTGTTGCATTCGTGGCAGATCTCGTCGTTGTCAGGTCTCTCGTCTTCAACATCGCTATCATCACTACCATGCATGTTAGCCTATAGGACACCAGCAGTAAACAAGAAGAAAGAGTGAAGCAGGAATTGTGGTGCTTACACCATGGTAGGCGTGAGTCGGCGGTTGTCACCAGCTTCACTGCTGGCTCGACTGTCGGAAAGGTTTTCTGCAGTTTCTCCAGAGGAGGATGCGAGAGGGGCTGATGCTACAAATTCAGCTGAGGGAGCGGGAGCAACTGGCTGAGCTGGAGGGGGCGTTGGTGCGGAGGGATGGGCGAAAGGGGGAGTAGGTGAGCGAACTGGGGTTGGGATATCAGTAGGGTGTAAGGGTCGGACTTGACTCTCAGCAGGGACGATGGTTGGCAGTGGTGTCCGAAGCTTAATCCGCTTCACCCTGTCTATTCTGTCTAATTCTTCAGACTGCGTCTCGTCCTCTTCTAAAGCATGCTTCAGTTGAGAGCTGACCGTTGTTGGTGGCATAGAATGGCGAGCTGTGAGGTCTGCTGCACCTTTATTGAGTCCGGCGGAACGGGTGTGTTTGGCCTTTGCGCGGGGAATCTTGATTCCAGGGGCTGACCCTGGGAGCTGTGCTGAGACCGCCCCGGCCTCAACGTCCTCAAATGTATTTAGTGAAGACAACGACGAAACGCTACTAGCCGATCGAGCGCGAGGCACAGTTGGCATTGAGTCAACCTCTGTTTCCCCTTTGTCCTCGTCTGCCTGTGCGCGAAGCTCTTCTGCCTTTACCTCGTTCCAGGCGGCCCGCATGATGCTCTGAAATGCTGACTTCTCCCGCGAGCCAGGATTTCCTTGGCATACACCCTCCAACACAGATAATGAAAAGGGATCATTGGCACAGGATTCCCACAAGCGGAGGAGCCCGCGGCTTACCGGGATGTTGTCGGTCTCTGTCGCCATCCGTAGAGCCTCCTTGACGGCCACTTGGATCTTCTCCACGTTGAAGTCCGCGGAGGTGGGGATGGGAAGCGCCGCAAACGCGGAAATGTCAAAAAGTGAGCTGGCCTTCTGTGGCGCAGCCTCATTGGACTCGACTCCAGACCTTCTTTTGGCGGGTATTATGGGTGGAATTGTCTTGGGCATCACGCCGACCTTCCGCAAGTCTGCCGGAGAAGGTCGAGTCCCTAAAGGGCGCATCGTGTTCAGAACTGGGTTCCGACTATCACAGTGATTTGACCATGGGCTATCCGCATAGCTAGGGGCCGGCGCTCTTGCAGGAGGCTCGGCCCAGTCTTTGCTTCCATTGTCCTGCGACTCCGTCGCGTTCTGTAGCGGAGCGGTGGCCTCCCGCGAGTCTATGCCCGTGCGCCGTTGCTTTGCGGGCCTCGCGGCTTCGGTGACTGAATTAGTTGTGCTTGCCATCATGGGCGCATCAGGTGGTGTGTTAGGTCGGGAGGGAATAAGGGAGGAAGAGGAGCGGAGGGTCGGAGCCATTGCTGTAGACAGGGCTCGGGAGGTACAACGGCTGCAGGCGCTGGGTTAGCGAAGAACAGACAATAGGCATTAATTAGCCCGAGGATATTGTCAGATAATACTTACTGAGGTAAATGACTCCAAGCGAACACCGAGCGTGCCCAGCGTGGCTGGTTGGAATCGAGGCCAGCCCGCGCGCTGTCTGCGGGTTGAAGAAAGGAAGAACCGCGGAGTTCGCCCGGAAGTTTTCGAGGGATCCCAAGCAAGCTCCTAAGGGGGTTGTTGCGGAAGCTGCCACAAACACCAAAGTCAGCACGTCTGCCCTACGTAAAGGACAGTTTCAGCCTTGAAATGTCTAAGTGGTAATTTTGTTCAGGGAAAAATTACCGTCAATGATGGATCCTGTTTCTTGATAGCTTCTCAGCTACCGATCCTTGCACAGGCGCGCAGAATAGCCGTGTAGGGCACAGGCTCTGGGGGTTCCCGTGCACCTGGACAAGTGCAGATTAAGTTCTGTCGCGCTGCCAATTTTATGACAGCGTAGAAGTGAATGTTAATTTTGAAGATCTCGCGGTACTCGATTGAGATATTCTCAAAGGAGCAGTGAGCCTATGATCTGGTCAGCCACGGTTTGGTCCCCTAAGTTGTTTCGCCAACACCGATGCCCAACCAACATAATTGGCCCAGACTGGAGTCCTCCAGACTTGATTTAGGGGCAGTCAGTTTTGGCTATCAGCAATTCATCTGGACTGAAGCAGAGGCGCATCTAAAGTAGAATGCCCGGATAGATCTCTGCTCTTGCCAGAGTACTGGCACATGGGAAATGGCTCTTAAAGGCAATGGGAAGACGTAATTTGTGGCTATGAAAGCCCACTTACCAGGAGAAAGTAGAGCACAAAGAGCTATCGCGTTCAAGCTACCTGTCACTGCAGGTGCGGAACAAGCCTCTTGGTCGAGTCACGATCAGGCCGCGGAAGTTAGGAGATAGAGACGAAGATGGAGACTTTAGGAAGTTGACAAGAAGGAACAGACCAGCAGGTCTCCTAATACAGAAGTGCACTAATTTCGATTCCAAGAGAGAGATTGGAACGGATGGAACGAACGGAGAGTGGTAGAATGGCAGTTCGGAGGCAAGTGCGCAAAGATGGAAAACAAGTCGACAACAGATTTGAGGCCTGAAGATGAAATGTCCTCAGTTCACACTGAGAGGCAGAAAGCCTGCTGATACAAGCTGGGAAGAAGAGTGAGAATGGACGTTGTCAAGGGTAGAATGATGATGGAAGTGATTTCGAGACAAGGATGCAGAGCTACGATGCTCTGGTCACAGCAAGAGAAATGATGCTACGCATTCAACGCGAAGGCACTCTCGTGGTCACGACTCTGTCGAAAGAAGAGAGATTTGAACGAGGATGGTGGGGATGTCAATAATCTCAGGATGACAAACTGACGAGGGGAGGGCGTCTGTACGCAACGCGCCAGATGTCGCTTCAGTGGGTAAAAGATCTGCAGGATCTTGGAAGGTCTTGATATTGAGCAGACGGATTCAAGGGACTGAGGAAGAGGGGCTAGATAGAAAGGAACACAGCCAAGTAGGAAGGTGTGATGTAGCGAGAATCGTGCAGTGGCAACAACACCAGACACGTTGAGAGATGTAGCAGCTCCGGAAGCTGATAAACAAGAAGCCGCTGTGCTGAAATGCTTAAAACAAGTTCAACGTCTAGTAGAAGACAGTAGAAGCTTTAATCTTGCAGGTGAGAGGTGAAGGCGTAGGGATAGCTTGACTCTGTTGAGCAACGCGTATGGAGGTTCTATGTGGTGGAGGAGAAGATGAAGAAGAAGAAGATAGGAAGTGTAACGGTGATCGAGGGAGAAAGAAGTGAAGGAAATCTGTCTCTGAGTAGGCAGAGAGAAAGATAACAGTGTTACAGTTGGTAGCTCAGGGAGGTTGGTGTTAAGGACGAGATGTCTCGATGCTCTCGGGACTTCGGGGAAGAGGGATGTTGGGTTGGGTGGGCCAAGTGAAGGGGGGTGAGGAGGGGGGGGGAGACCTTCTTCACTCAGTCAGTATTCGGCCAGGAGAGGCAGCAAACACCAAACTGAACAGCTGCCTTGCAACACGTTGACTTTGGTGGCCGGACCCGAATATTCAATAAGAGGAAAATGGTGTTTAAGAAGAAAGATGGAAAGACGAGACGGAGAGGTTCGGGAATTCTTTCAGTTTGGCCCACTGCTCATTTCCTCCTCCTCCTCCTCCTCCTCCTCTTCTTGTCCCCTTTGGCTGCTGTCTGTTCAAACTAGGTACAACTTGACAACACGCCTACTCGAACCTGTCTGGATTGTTTCTGAAATGCTACGAGTCGCTTGGAATTAGCGAGTTCGTGCCCGTATGATCTTGAGGCCTTCCTGCCTTTGCGTCGGCGGGCAGGCAGATCAAAGTCCTTTCACACACCACGTGAAGCAATCTGATGATCTCCTATCCCCCAACTGCAACTAAACCGTAGGGTTCCCCTCCAATACTACTAGCCTCCCTGACAGTCAGAGTGATATCAAGTGGTGTTAGGATTTGGTTGTTCTTCAACATGAGCGCTTCCGGACGTCCTGCCCAAATTGGTGGACAGGCGGTCATGGGCTGAACCAGCGAATCTCTCAGGAATCCATAGGTCTTTGACAAGATAGTGAGAGTGAAGATGCAGCTAGATGCACTTCAGCGCCGAAAAGAAATGTTGACCCACAGGCCATGCAAAGGGAGAAGGATGAAGGGTCAATCAAATGTGTGTGCTCAGCACTATCCTAACCTAGCTCAAAAGATGAAATTGTGTAACTACTGCTCTCAACTCTCGAAGATTTCAAACCACATACCTGGGTTGGCATAAAATCTGTCTGAGCAACAACTAGGATAGAACAAATAAGCCCCAAACTCAAGGAACTTGGCAGCAACTGGCTGACACCAGCTATCATAATCTTCATTGGTGAACTGTATCTGGCTTGGTTTCACTGGACATATACAACTCTTCCTCTTTTTGAACTAATTTATGTGACAGCATGTTTTCAACAGGGAACTGCGAGGGAGAGGTGGTCCTCCCACCAGACTTGTCTCTGGCGTTCAGCATGGCGACAACAACCCTCCGGTCTCGGAGAAGGCCCAACGGGCTCCGATTCTCAAAACAAAGCACCATCATGGCGGACATTGCCAGGGCTTTGGAGCCACCAAAACTCTCCCCGAACAGTTGTCATATGCTTTTATGTGAGCCAAAACGCGGTTCCCGGAACTGCGTCAAGTGAGGCCTGATGCAACGATGCATTTACTCCTCATCCTTGGAGTCCTCCGTCTTGGCGGCCTTCTTCTTCTTGTTCTTGTTCTTCTTGGAGCCAGTAGACTTGGCCAAGGGACGCTCAAGGATCTCGAGGATCTCCGCGTCCTCGATCTTCTTGTCGGTCTTGAACTTGGTAAGATCGGGAGTGGTGGGAGCAGTAAGACGGGTGATACCGTTCTTGGTGATGGCTGCATTGAGGGTTAGTTTCAGTCTTGTATTGCAATTACCCCAGTCACCACCAATTGCTGATGGAGAGTGGAGAGAGGGGATTCGTACCAATGGTAGACAGCACACGGGACACGGCAGCGTTGTCAGCATCACCGGCGGGCTCGTACTGTCTCAGGACACCACCACGGACACACTCAACGACACCAACCTTCGCGGCCTTCTCGTCATCCAGCTGACGCAAGCTGAAGGGGAAGGTGCCGAACTTCTTGACAACCTCGGACAGGGTCTGTCTAGAGCTAGGGCGCTTGAGGCCATAGGTGGTGGTGGTACGGCGATGCAGAGTAGCACGGTGGGGAAGAGTCTTGACCTTGCCGGATCCGAGGGACAGTCCGAGTTCAATACCCCAGACCTCGCCGACGTCGGGAAGACCCTCACCCTTGACACCAGTGCCGGGAGAGAGGATGATCTTCTTCTCGCCCTCAATCTCGTTGCGCTGGAACAGCCAGCTGGTGGTGTTCTCGACGACGTTGCAGTCGTAGACCTTGGCAACCTTCTCAATGAGCTGGGTGATCTGAGCCTGAGTGTAAGGCTTCTGGGCGGCGGCCTTCTGCTTCTCCTCCTCAGTACCGCTGGCCAGGAGGCCGGCAGGGACCAACAGTCTCAGGAGAAGCTCGTTGGCGTAGTGGGTGGCGTGAATCAGGTCAGCCTCGCGGCCAGTCACCTCATCGGAAGAGGAGTTGCTGTCGGCAACAATGACCATGTCGCAAACAATGGTTCCGAAGCCATCGATCTGAGCACCCAGCTGGATCTTAACAACCTCACCAGCCTTCAGGGTAGTCTCGGCCTCGGCAGCATCGGACACCAAAGGAGTGTAGGGAGTCACATAGGAGTTGGGAGAGACAGTGGTAGGGTGAGAGATACCTTTTGCGACGAGGTCGCGTCAACCATCATGCTCTTGAAAATTTCACTTGCAGAGGCAACATACCCTTGGCGATCTTCTTGCCCTTGTAGACCTTGGCAATCTCCTCCTCGAGGAGCTGGTCACCCTTCTGGCAGAGCTCGACAATCTTGCTTCCCTCAACACACCATCCTATACATTGGGGTTAGCACCACACCCGAGGAACTATGCGACAGCCCGCTTTTGAGGCAAACGGCAGGAAGAGACACACCTGAAACGGCTTCCAAGACCTTCTGGGAGATCTGAGCAGCGGTCTTGTACTTGGTAAGGGTGTCGGGGTTGTTGAGGGTGTAGTCTGGAAATGATCGTGTCAGCGGCTAGTTGTGCGCAAGAAAACGGCAAGCAGTTGTGAGTAGCATCACAGAGCGTGCTAGAATGCAAGGAGTAACAATTGAGGCAGCCATGCGAAGGTCGCGATTGAGGGGTTAATCGAGGTGGCAGCGCAGCCCGTCAAACGCAGCCCGATCCATGACGATGGAAAACCAAGCGGGAACCCACAAACGCCGGAGGAGCTTTTTCAAATTGGTAGGAAGAAAGAGGAGGGAGGGGCAGCCAGCCAGCGTATTGAACAGAGGTGAATACATACCAACCTCGGGAGCCTGGGTCTCAGCCATTGTGTGCTAATTAGAGTATCCTCGCGCTGGGGACGAGGAAATTGATAGATTAATAGGACTTCTGGATAGTAAGACTTGCGGAATAGTAGAGAGAAGAGGGAAAATGGACTCGGAGCAGAAGCTGGAGAACCTTCAATTAGTTTAGTCGCTCGATGGAGACTCGGGAGTCGTGTGCACCTGCTTGGTATTATCCATTACGAAATAACCAGGGCGGGGGCTTTGGCCCGCTTTCGCCAGCGTTTGCCCTCATCAAGGTGGGGTTTGTGACCAGTAGGGCTCGGTAACAGCTGGTTTTGCCAGTACCCTCCGTTTCCACGGCCGACCGCCCGCCGTCATCACTTTTTCCTCAGGGCCCAATGGCATCCATTCTTTCCCTGGGAAGCTTGGAATTGCATTGGAAGCCAAAGACTCGGGAGCTTCAACAGCTTGACACCACAATGAAATATACTCTTCAGTTGTTTCGACCATTGTCATACTAGTTTCTGCTTTGGATTGCTCAAACTATGTCTTCGAGGGTGATGAGCTCAAGATCCAGCTCGACCTTCTATATGACATCACCTGTGTGTCGCCACTGATCGTCCTCGTGGCCCTGACGAATGCTACGGTGGATAGTAGACAGTTGCAGCGGCACCTTGAGCTGTGAGTGTAAATTCAAGCTCTCTTGACATGCTCAGTACTCAGCGAATAGATAGGACGTAATGAGTTCCATTGTTTCTTACAAGGCAATGGTCAATTGGCCGAGTTGTTGTTCTGTCAGCTTTTCCTTGTTGGTGCATCTGAACGGTAGAGTCCACGGATAGGCTGTGTAGAGGAATGATTACTTAAGAGGTCAGATAGTCAGTCATTGAACTACACCAAGTTCTTGCTGGTAGTTCAACCCATTTTCTATGTCATTTTTCTGGTCTATCATTCTGGTGTTTTGGGAGGCGGGGGTTCGGAGGTGGGATTGAAGGTCTACTGGGCTCAGGTGCTACTGTATTTCTCTAGTTTTATATCTATGCGAGCCATGCACAGTCGCTTACCTACAGCGTGTTGCACATAAAAGCACAGTTCTTGCTGATGCTGATTCGATGCGGAATAATCCGTACAGTGTGAAAGACCTCTCTAAAGGCTTATGTTCTTCTCATCTAAGACCGAACTCTCGTACTTATTCGTGCTTACTACTCTGTGCAACATTGCGTATGATTTTGGCAAGGATCTGTTCGCTCCGGAGACTCCGTATCGTCAACTAGTGTGTGTGACATGGTAAATCCCAGGCTAGTCCGCCGCTGCAGTGAGCCCACCTACAAAGTACCTTCGTTGCTACGAGTAGAACCCTTCAACAAAGAAAATGGGAAGATTAATTTAACTAACCCATGTCGGCTGTCAGCAGTAAAAATGTTAGTATCCCGCCATCCTGCAGGCAAGGAAAGGAATCACTGCCTGGCCTCGTGGCTCAGCATCGGCCCCCTCGCGCGTATGTGTGACCGCTGCAAGGTGATCCGCCACGCTGCAGCTCGTCCTTTGCCCTACTCCTCGACAAAGCCCAATTTCTGGAAAGAGCTTGGGGGCCGGATTTCTCGATCGGAAACGTGAAGACTTTAATATGGACATGGATTCCTTTAACCTTTCTTTATTCTTCCTTCCCCTCATGCCCCTTGCCAGGCAGCTTTTCTGAAGCTTGGGAGCCAATAACTGTTACCGAGTCCCTCAATCCTCAATGTCTCGTCCTCACGGATCCCTGGACGAAAAGACCTCCCTTAATCCTCGACACAAACCATGTTGACCCTCAGAGATGCTGTTGATAAGTGCACGGGGCTTTCCGGTGATGGAAAAGACATTGCCATCACCTTGGCTTTCTGTCTCTTTCTAGTGACCATGACCATGGGACTTCGATTTTACACGTTGGTTATGCGAAGGCAGAGCTTCCAAGCATCGGACTATCTAGCACTTCTATCTCTGGTAAGCCACCGAGTATAATATGCGCCTTGAGCTGTTTATCGAGCTAACGGTGCGGTTTCAGATTTTATACTACTCTAGCGCGGTGACGGTCTTTCTGGGTATGGCAACGGGTCCATATATGGTGCATTCATGTAGATACTAATCCCCCATCTGTTCAGCTTTGACCATCGGCCACATTGGCTATCGGACATCGGAAACGCCAGCCTGGCGGCTCAGCATCGCCTTCAAGGTAGATAGTCTTACCCTTCCATCCCGTACCTTACTAGGGCATACTGACCATTTCGCAGTGCATCTATTATATTCGACTGGCATACCTCATAGGGCTAGGCCTGGTGAAATGCAGTCTCTTGCAAGCCCTTCAGAAGACCTTCATCAGTCCCCCCAGCCATTTTCGATTCGCCGTGTGGACGACGATGGTAATATGTGCCTGTTGGAGCCTGTCAGGGTTTCTTCTCGCATTTCTGGCCTGCCATCCATTCAAATACAATTGGACCCCGAATCTTGGAGAAGGACACTGCGTGAATCAAAGCCACGTCTTACTGGGTCTTGGTATCATCGATTCTGTGACGAGTTTCGCCATCATGGTTCTGCCACTACCGTACCTGCTAAGAACCAACCCGACGCGGCCTCAGAAGCTGGCAACTGCTGGCGTCTATGGAATTGGAGTTTTGTACGTATATCCTGGGCTGTACAATGAAAGCGTGTCAGACGCAACATTTCTAATCGAGGAACTGATTAGTGCTGTTGCCATTGCCATTTTACTGACCGTGGCTCTTTCGAAAACCGACCTGGGCAATTTCAACGAGGCAGGCAAAATGGTTGTGGTCTGGTTCACTGTTGAGTGGACAGCAGCAATCATCGTGGCCAATACATGTGTCCTAGCACCAGTGTTTGCCTGCTTGGGTCTTTGCCAGTCTCTGCGTTCTGGCGCGAACACTTCGCTCAGTCACCCCAAGGACGGTTCTTATTTGCTGGGGTCGATGCGGACTCTGACTACAGGCGGTAGTAGCGCACCACTAAAGCCGAAAGCCACGCTGGCAGAGACAGGCTCGATTCAGTCGTCGCGATCGATGATGAGAGGACTTGGGTTTTGCTGGACGGAGGCCACAGGACAAGCACAGCAACCAGGCTCCGTCCTTGCCTTAGAGCCAGGAGAGGTGCGCGTGCAGACAGGATGGTCTGTTGAAAGGTCACCGGCCAAGACAGAAACTACTGCAACAACAACGATAGGGACCTAGACACACAGGGCTCCGAATCAATGAAGTCATGATCGTCATTTTCTAGTGAATTCCGACACTTGTGCTACTAGCGTGTAGAATGTAAAACTGTGTGGGGGGGGGGACTGGCGCCACACCGGCTTGCATTCGTAGAGTGTTCACATTGAACCCCGATTGCGATTAATCTAGAAAATTGGGGGCCACGCTAGACGCACATAAGATTTGCCTTGACTTTGCTCTTAATGGAGTTACCTTGATGACCACGTTGCTATCTAGTCTATCTATGCTGCAGTCAGCACACGTCTGATCCGATGATGGCTGGTTCCGTTTGTGTCTCCGCCTCCCGACTCCGAGTCCGCTCCTGCCGGTTCCAGTTGAGGGTCAGCATTGTAGACTAAAATCTGACCTGCAGCGAAGTTCGACGCTGTCAGAAAACGAGGAGAAGACCCTCGCCCTCGGGCTGCCACGCGTGATCCATGACAATTGTCAGATCCCATCCATGTTCTTACCGAGTCTTTGTTGCCGTCTTTCGTTCTTGAATGAAGGACATTCTGAACTGCCTTCACAACTACCATTGACGAAAGACCCATATCTATAGCTGTCGCCTGTCTATAATACTAAACCCAGAATCTTTCCGAACCATCAATATCAACAACTCGCAGCAAACTTCGAATTCAAACACTTTTGCTCGCTCGAGCCGCTTATCAAGAGTATGCTGCAGCTGTACCATCGTCGCCATCATTGCTCGTGAACCAGCGAGCAAGACATACGTGTCAGGCTGTCCGCTTGATCGGTTCGTTCCTTCAACCTGCGCGAAAGAGGACTGGTAGTTAAGTTCTTGTTCTATGGGTTTGCTTTCGAACTTTGCTTCTTGTCGGCTGTTTCATCTCGAACTCAAAACTAGGTTCTCGATTCCTTCGTTCTTGGTGGTGGCACAGCGCTGCCTCTTCGCTTTTGCTGACACCAGACAAAGCGGTCTCGTACTCTTTACCCACATTGGTGGGTCTTGGCCACGATTTCAACATTGCACAACTCTCTTCATGCCCAACGAGACCCAGATCTGACAATTCCAGCGCTCATCTCAATCAGATAGCAAATCAATACGCCCAGACCACTCGGTGAGCGTATTACGACCCTGACTAAACGGATATACTGTCAAATGCGAGGAGCAGGAATCAATGGCGGTGAGTTCGTGGACACAGCTGACTGTGTCAAACAATCGAACAGATCGTCGTGGCTATGCTGGGTTCGAAGGGCACAGTTTGTGTACTTTAGCGCAAAGGCTAGAAGCATCGAAGCCGTATCGCGTGGTCGGTGGGGAGCCGATAACTAGGGCTCATGACAGCAGCCATCTTACGGCATGCTCGTCTGGCACATCTCATGGTGGAAGAACCCAGCGAATTCATCGAACGCAACCAATTCTCCCTCTTGCCCGGTCGCTCGATGTGTCGCAAATAGAAGCACTTCCCCACTCGTGCAGGATTGCAGTGTCAGCACCACGAGGACAACGCCGGTTGGATGGACTGTTTCATATAAATAGGCAGATGTGGTTCCGAATCCTTCCTGAGGCAGAGCAGTCCGCTCTCAGTATGGTTCGCTCATCCACTTTCAACATGGACGTCATACGCGAGACTTCTGACCTCGATATTCCCAATGGTCGGTGCATATAAGCTGACATGGATTGAAGGGTTAGATGCCACACCCGGTTCTTTGGCGCGCACAGAAGTCCTGACTAAGCGGACCATTGCTCTTGGCTCACAATCGGCGTAAACGCTGAGCGTCGCAAAGCGGCGCAACCACAACCTGAAGTCTCCAGGCTGGAGTGATTGTCTGTGCTACTCAGTCCGTGTCAAGGTATAAAAGTGACAGAAATGTGCGTTGCACTCTAGTCGTGCACGAGACAATCGATATGGGAGACCTACAGTAGATGCAGCCACTGAGCTTTGTCTTGGGGACGAAGACTCTCGATATCCAGTCGATAGTTGAGTCCAGCGAAGTCATAGTTTAACATGGAAAATTCGAGAGACTCCACGGATGTAGTTTGCAGAGGCAAAATGACACAAGTCTGCGTAGCAGGACTTCAGAACAGATTTGTAGCAACGTCTGTGAACTCGTGTAGTACCTAGCAGCAATATGCCTATTATTTACTACACTACAGTTAGTCCAATCGTTCACAGTTACCTCTGTATCCGGTCACTTTCTTGAGCAGCACAAAGAATGGATCGTGCAGCAACGCCCAATCACCGGACTATCGGCAGTGACCTCGAGCTTTCTCCGCATTCTCCGCTTGGAGTCTTCCCCACTCTTACTTCCCACAAGGACGAGTACTGTACGTACTCGCACTCGAAAGCCATCAAACCGCTGAGACAGCAATCTACTTCGAACCACAGTAGCCTCATTCTACTTACTTTACATACTTTGAATCCCCATAAATGAACAATCCTCCACTATGAAAGTAGCTGCAGAGCTCCCCCTCCGTATCCTTACCCATAACATCCGGTATGCAACCTCATCTCCTTTCCAGGGCGAGCGACCCTGGGCCGATCGAAAGCAGCTGCTCCTGAACGAGCTACTGTATAATACACGCCATCAAAACGCCTTCATATGCCTACAAGAGGTTCTGCATAACCAGCTGGTGGACATACACGCGGGGCTGAACCCACCCTCTCCCTCCCCCACCAGCCAGACCTGGGATTACATCGGAGTTGGCAGAGACGATGGCCGCGAAGCAGGCGAGTATTCTCCGATCTTCTATCAGCCCGCAATCTGGGAGCTCCGAGACTGGCAGACTGTCTGGCTATCCGAGACCCCCGATGTGCCCTCGAAGAGCTGGGATGCCGCCTCGACCCGCATCGTCACGGTGGGCGTCTTCACCCATCGCGCGAGCCGCCGCACCGTGCTGGCATTGAACACCCATCTCGACGATCAGGGATCCCGGTCCCGGTTCGAGGCCGCCCATATCATCCTGGCGAAGATCGAGGAGTATCGGGCGAAGGCGACGTCCGCAGGTGGCGGCGGCAACAGCAGCAGCAGCAACATCTCGGGGGTATTCCTTGCAGGCGACTTCAACAGTCAGGAGGATCAGGAGGCCTATACCGTGTTGACAGCGCCGGAGTCACCCTTGGCCGACGCGGCCAAGTTGGTGACACCCACGGAGCATTACGGCCACTATCTGACGTGGACCGGGTTTGGCCATGAAGGGCAGCCTCCCACTCGCATTGACTACATCCTACTGGAGTCCACGGCGGACAAGGTTTTCAGCCACGGTCGCCAGCCGTGGATAGTCGAGGGGTATGCCGTTCTGGAAAATCGGTTCGAAGATGGGGTCTTCAACTCGGACCACCGGGCAGTGGTGATTGATGTGCTCTTAAGCCAGTAAGATGACGGAGAAGATTTGATAATTGCAACAATTTCTGGACATAACCACCGACGAGTTAACATCTGCAAAACATGAAGACCGTCCATACGGTACGGTAACCTTTCGTATGCTTGGCCACCGATTCGGTACGGAGTCGAAAGACTAGCATCCACCGTCGGAGACACTTCTGCGCTAACGGAGCACCGGCTTACCATCTTTGGGAAAGTTCAGTGTCACATGATGAGCTTAACTGGTATAGCGCACGGGAGTGCGTCGGTTACCGTACGAAACAAGCGACGGTATTACAGCATCGATACAATGACAAGTGTAAGAGAGGTTGAGATCGGACCAGAAGATAAAGCAGCATGAAGATGAGTTTGAATAGCTTCAAAAAGGCCCTGAAGGAGTTCCTGGAGCTCTTAAGAGGCAGTCAAGCTCCTCTCCATGCGATTGGCTTCTCCCCTTTTGCTCCCTGAATGACATTTCCTTCCCCCCCCCGGGAGCCCGGCCAGAGGGTAGAGACTTGTAACGGCGGTTTCCCTCTGGTTTTCCGCTCTATGCTCTTCGCCGCTGCTGTTCTTCTCTCTCTCTCTACGCTCTCTCTCTTTCTCTTTCTCTTCCCTTTCTTCTCTTCCCGCATCGAAATCGCGTCTTTTATCACTCTGATCTCTGATACACTCGGCCATTTGCCAACCATCCCCCCTTCACCCCCCCACAATTCTTATTCCTTGAACGATTGGTCTGCGATGAATAATCGTCATTCTATTTGAGAGATCAAATAGCTATCAACCGAAGGGTGAATAAAGCTTCGCTCCGCAGAACCGAAGCTCCCCGACCTGCCGACCACAGCGGGAGCGGCGTCAGCTGATTAGCCTCGCCCGTCCCCCGTCCAGTGCCATTCTCCCTCATTCAAACAGACACAGACCGACCAGACAGACCCAGACCCGGCACCAGCAGACCAGACCAGACCCATCCACTCTTGCCTGTCTTTCCCACCTGCCTGCCTGCTCATTGGAACCAGCTTTCCCCCGACTCGTCTGCTGGTTTAGCTTGGTATCACCGTCTCCCCATTCAATTCCCATTCTCGAGCTGGTGGCTTTCTTGGTTAGTTGTATCTTTACCTTGATTCTCCCGCGTGCCTGCCATCCGTACTACCCTCCTACCTCCCCCCCCCTCTCTCATCTGCTCTACCTCTCCTCTATTTCCTTGCCATTTTGCTGGCAGGTATGTCACTTCCTCGCAGCTTGTCCTTTCCCTTTCCCGCTCCGCTCCTTCAGCTTCGCGCAGATCTTCCTCTATAGGTTTTCGCGCGTTGCTGAACGGCTCCGGATCATGACAAAGGAGAGCGACTCACGGGTGGCGGTCTTGCGACATGCCCTTTCGAAGGGTTTTCACCCGCAATGTCTGGTGCGCCGTCGCGTCTCCAATGCGATGACTGCAGATTATCGAAGGCCGCTTAACTGACTTGGTTTGTTTCTCATCGCATAGTCCTCCCAAGGATGCTATCGTAATAGACTAGTGTCCTCGTCGCCATTTCTCTTCAAACCAATCGTGTCGCTTGCAGATTTATCGAGCCCTCTGCGCGAGCGATAACGTGCCTCCATCTCGATCTCATAAAATCTTATCATCGATGATGCCATCTTCCAATACCTCTCGCACCGGACAATTACCCTCTGATGCGCAATTTGACGACGGCTCTGGCATGTCTAACACAAGCGCGGATTACAATAATATGGCTGCCTCTGAACCCTCGTCAGGGCAAGGTGTAGACGGAGCTGATGCTATCGCGGAGGGTAAACAGAATGCGAAAGCCGTCCTTGCAGCTTCGGGCGTTCCTCTTCCATCCAAAGAATCGAGCCATGATGCTTTCAATGGCAATAATTCGCCTAATACCACCAATGGATCCGCAGCAAGCCGAAAACGATCGCGGGATGGTTCCGTCATACAAGCTCCACCCTCTACGGAAAGCCTACCAGTGCGCGTCCGCGAGACACCAGCGGACAAGATTCTTCTCGAAGACTACGTCAATCGCGAGTTCCATCATTCCGCACTGACAGCTTGGCAGAATCCCAGCCACGAACTTCTGCAGCAGAAACGCGCGGAGCGGGATTACTTCTTGGCGGTCCGGCGCGAGACTCATCTGAACCCCGCGGCGTTGTACGGTGTGGGCTATGAAGGATTCGGAAATGCTCGCACCGATTTGCGGAGTCAACATCCCCAGCTGCTATACCCAGCCAACCGTCGACGTCCCGGAAACCGACGGACGAGGGAGCTACGGGTCTCTCGCAAAGATTTGAAAACACAAAACGAACAAGTGGAAGATCTGGTCCCTATTCGCCTGGATATCGATTGGGAGAAGATCAAAATCCGAGATACGTTTACGTGGAACCTTCATGATCGTGTGGTCTCGCCGGAGCTGTTTGCCGAGAAACTCGTCGAAGACCTGGGTCTACCTATGGAAACGTGTGCCCCGCTGGTGCGCATGATCTCGCAGAGTATCCAAGAACAGCTTTGCGATTACTACCCCCACATTTTCATGGAAGAAGATCCTCTTGACCCCCACCTTCCTTACAGTGCCTATAAGAACGATGAGATGCGCATTCTCGTCAAACTCAATATCACCATCGGCCAGCATACGTTGATCGACCAGTTCGAATGGGACATCAATGATCCTTCAAACTCCCCGGAAACCTTTGCAGCACGAATGACGGACGACCTGTCTCTCTCCGGCGAATTTACCACCGCCATTGCGCACTCGATTCGAGAACAATCACAGCTCTTTGTCAAGTCACTTTACATCCTTTCTCACCCATTCGATGGACGTCCGATTGACGATCCCGATCTCAAGACCGCGTTCCTCCCCTCTCCTCTCACTTCATCCTTTAGACCATTCCAGGCGGCCAAGGAATTTACGCCATATCTATACGAGCTTAATGAGGCTGAGCTCGAACGGACGGAAGTCTCAATTTCGCGAGACCAGCGCCGACAAAAACGGTCCGTCAACCGCCGTGGTGGGCCGGCCCTGCCTGATCTCAAGGATCGCCAACGTACTATCCGCACAATGATTGTCTCAACCGTTATTCCAAATTGTGCAGCTTCGATGGATGAGAGCAATGTTTTCAAGCGCTCTGGCTCAAGTCGCACCCGTCGTGCTGCTGTTGGCATGCGCGACGGAGCAGAGGAGTCGGAAGAGTCCGATAGTGACGAATCCTCGATTGCGGCATCTCCGGCGATTGGGCCTCACCTAGCTCAGGGCACGGCGCGCACGCGAGGTATGAGAGGAGCCGCCACCGCAGCACATGCCGCGCTCCGGGCAAGCCTGGGCCAATCCGCCACGCCCGAGCCTCATAACGAGGCGAGAGCCGCATCACGCAGGCGTGAATATCGGGAAGAGAGTGTGGATGAGCCGGAAAAGTTGATTGTGAAGTTGAGAATCTCGAAAGAGAAGTTCAAGCAGTATCTTGCGCACGGGATTCAATCAATAGCAAGCCTCGCGAGTTCCACCCCAGTTGCACAACCGCCATCCCAGCAAGGCACCCCTCAAGTCCAAACTCCCACCCCGACTCCCATGGCTCCTCCTGTACAGTCCCAGCCTGAAGTCCGCGTACCAAATGCTCCTCCGTCGGCGACACGGCCAGTGCCGACTCCACAGGCCAGAGCGGGAGACACTCCCCATACCCCACAGATGGGAGCCACCGGGGTGAGTAAACAACGATTTACATAAGTCCTCTTCACACGCCTCCGGCCCCGGCCGCAAGATCTGGCAGTCAGTTGAGGATCAAAACCCTCAGACAACCACAGACTAACATAGTTTGACTTAGCCTCAGGCTCCCAACTGGCTTGTAGCGGAATTGACGCAGCTGAACCGGTCTTATCCCAATGACTCCTTCGAGGCCACGATGCGGTATACGGCCGTCGACACGGAAACCGGGCAGCCGGTAATCAATGCCAGCAATCAAGTCGGTAATTCCCGGCTGAAATACCAATACCTCCCTCGCATCCGATGCCATGATTGTCCGGGCAAACTCTACAACCCCGGTCCTGGTATGACGGTCGAGAACTTTAAAGTGCACCTCACCAACGGCACACACATCAAGAATGTCAATGAACGAGTTGCTAGGACGGCGGCGGCGGATGCAGCTAGAGCGGCCGTAGGGGATGGCGGGAGCAGTGTTGATACACCTCTGTGAATAATGACCTGAATGATGGGAGGGCAGCACTTGGCTGTGGTTACCCTTCCCTGTATCTGTAAAGTCTTTTTTTCCTACTCATCATTTTACAGACACACACTGAGCAACGGTGGGCCTCTTTTGTGTTGCAATCAGACACAAATTGCACACATACTATAACGACGAGTCATCCTCCTTCCCTTTGACTTGATGTACATGTTTCTTCTAGCGAGTTCCTGTCTTGGAGAGGGTGTGGAGAAAACGGTCTGGTTTATCAGTTCAGCTCGTCTCATTTTTATCTTTCGACTACTACCACGATTACCACTACCACTACCACTACCAATACAATTTCTACTTCTACTTCATAGGTCTCTGCCTCGGACTATTCGGATCTGCACCCAAAGGTGTTCATTCTCTCAAATGAGCGAATCAACGTAAACCAGCCGAACCTTCTACATCTGCTTCCCCCGCCGTCTCTTCACCTAAGACTCCAGAAAGAGGTCCAGCACCACACCACGTGCGTACCCTACAGGCATCTTCCCTATCATCAGCGTCAGCCTGAGGTTATAGGGTCCGGAACTGTACAGTACTCTCCCGGGCCCAGATTCGACGCCTGGTAATCCCACCAGATCGAGTCCGCATCCATGATCCCCGGGAGTCGTGCACACACACAACCGACCTCCCAATCCCGGGCTTTTCTTCGCATACTTTGAAGTTCAACATTGACTAGTTCAGAATGCCCCGATAGGTGAATACACCCATAGGGTGGGCAGTTGGTCGTCACAATGGGAGTTCAAGCCAATCTTTCTCTAGTATGAACAAGAAGGAGGAGGAGGAGGAGGTGGTGGTGGTGGTATAGGGAGGCAGTGTCCCCGGACGTACAGTCCAGGGGACTGTAGTTTGGCTTCCACGTCCGCAGGTGGATGTGTTGTCCTGTCGCTGTTGATTTTGCTGTTGATTTTGCTGTTGCTGTTGCTGTTGCTGTTGCTGTTGCTGTTGCTGTTGCTGTTGCTGTTGCTGTTGCTGTTGCTG